>NC_049202.1:61924276-61964276 GCF_013347855.1 Anguilla anguilla | reverse complement strand
GGTTAAGCAGACGTCCGCAGGTGTGGAAGCTCTGGGGTGCGGCTCGTTCTGAAGAGAGGCGACTGCGTTCGGCAGCGGCACGCGTGCGGTAGCCAGACTTCGTTCGGTAGCGCAGAGTCAGGCGGGGTGAGGCGGCGCGCTTAAAAAAAAAACGGAAAAAAGATTAACTCCATGCGAGCAGGAGGGCGGCGTGATCTGGAAAAGCGGTCTGGACGGGACGGGTCACGCACGGCAACACGCGTGTGTGACCATGGAAACCATGGGAACCGTATGACCAGACCACACACAGCAGCAGCAGCCGTAGCGGCGGCGGTGGCGGCGGCTGCTTCTCTGGCCTGCTCGTCATCTAGTGGTGAGACGATGCTATTGCAGGAGCCACTCGGTCATTCCAGGAGTGGTTCAGTCTCGTTTCACTGAATTTCAGCCTCCTTCAGTCCCAGACAGTAAAGATAAGGATTCTCTATTGTATATAAGCAGGGGTGAGATAAGTTTGATGCAAGTATGCATGCGGCAAAAAGATGAAAATGCTCAACAATTTAATTGTATCTATTTTTAGGTACATATTTATTTATTTTACTGTATATATATTATATTAAATATTACATTAAAGGAAATTCTAATGGTTTTGATCAATACTTGCATTAAAACAATGCTTGTTTTAATGCAAATATGTTGTGCCTTTTTGATTCTTGGTTTTGATGCTGTCTGTTATTTTATCTGTAGTGCAGTGCATTGCACAATAAAGTGTTCTGCCATAAATCACCTCCAACAGAGTTTACCCTCTAATAATGCAGTAATAGGTCCCCAGTTGGACCCATATGAACTCATACACATTTTGCTCTTTGTGTACTAATATCATGGTCTATTCTGACCATGCCCATGTTCAAGTAACCTCATGGAAAGCAGCGTGGGGGACTAATATGCACCTCCCCTGATCTTCGCTGTGTCACTCTGGGTAAACGGTTTACACTGTAAAAATAAAACATATTTATCAAGATATGTTCAACAGTTCCCAATAAAAGTGGCAAATGTGCAGATTGTTGTCACTTTATCCTCCCACACGTTTACGTATCCTGTTCCATTACACTCCCTTCTCAGTATGTAATGTATTAGCGTGGTGTGTGAGAGCAGAAAACTGCATCCAGTTTAATGTCCCCTTTGTGCTAAAACGCTTCTGTTTTATTGACTCTCTGTGCAAAAAAAACAACACTGCCCAATAAAGTATTGACTCGACTTGACTGTGTCTTCTTCACTTGTCAGAGGTCCGTTCGTTCTGCATTTTTGCTGTGTTACATTACATTGCATTACTGGCATTTAGCAGACTCTCCAGCGCGACAGTTTATCCAGACACAACTTTTAAAATTTTTTTTTTTTACAAAGCTTCCATTTATACAACTGGATATTTACTGAAGCACTTCAGGTCAAGTACCTTGCTCAAGGGCACAGCGGCAACCACCTACCTGGGAATCGAACCCGCAGCCTTTAGCTAACTCTTCAAATTTAATTAGGGTATGAAAAAAAAAAAAAGTGGATGTCCGAAACTTCCCTGCCCTCTTTGGCCGCCTGTAATTGCTGTTTGGTCGAGTGGACATTCCTCCCTTTCTGCTCCACATGCCGGTCGACCGCGGGACAGACGGGTCCTTTCCTGCGGCGAGAACAGGAGGAGCGCTCGGGAACAAAGGGAGGGTGAACACGACGTGGTTTTTTTTTCCTTTCTTTTTTCCAAAATAAAACGTGTCACAGTGTAAACAGACACGCACCTCGCCGTGGCGGGAGAGCGAAACCGCGATCTGAGGCATCTGTTTGCAATACCTCAGCGGCGGGCTTTGCAATAGCAGCGAGACGGCCTTAAGGAAGCAGAAAGAGCCCTGAGGGGTTCCAGAGTCCCCCCTCCAGCCGTGACTTTGGGTCGGAGCTACGGGCGGTCAGGCTGTGATTTGATAATGGCCGACACTCACAGTCCCGGCGGGTCCAGCGAACTGAACGCAACGCGGCAACGGAAACCGCAAAATGCAAATACAAAACACTGTGTACTTTCACTTAAAATCGAAAGACCAGTCTGCGAGTGTCTGCATGTGCGGTGTGTGTGTTACTGTGTGTGTTTGTGCGTGCGTGTGTGCGTGCCTGCATGCATGTGTGCATGTGTGTGTTTGTGTGTGTGTGTGTGTGTGTGAATATGTGTGTAACCAATTTTTTGCTACAGATACAAATCCGGCTCAGTGAAGCACTCCCCCCCCCCTCCCAAAGGGGCGAGAGAAGCACCCCCTGCAGGTGCCAGGACCCTTGCCAGGGGTTTTCCTCTGCCCCTTGACCCCACCAGATACACTTAACGCCTTGTCTAATTCCCAAATCACACTGAAGCCAGAAGGACACCCACCTCCTCTCACTGCCTCTTCCTCGCCCTGCCTCTTCTTCCTCACCCTCTCTCCTTTGTACAAGCAAATGATGATTAATGTGTTTGCTTTAATTAATATGCAGCAGCTGATTAGGAACAGGGGGTGGGTACATGGGGGGGGGGGGGGGGGGGGGGGGTTACAGTCTTGTTCCTGTAGAAGATTGGACTAATGAGTGGATAAAGGAGGGGCGGGGTGCAGGTTCAGATATAGAGCTGGGAATAGAGTGAATTTGGGAGGCAGACAGGTGGTGAAGGGGGGAGGGGGTGCGGTTTGGGGGGGGGGGTGTAGTGTGCAGCATTCCATTCACTCCCTATTTGCATACATATGACGACCATCTGCGCTAATAGCCCTGTGATGTCTCCATTAGGCTCAGAGCCGGAAGCTTCCGGAAGCGTTCGAGGCAGCGCCGTCCTCACGTCGGCTCCGGCCCGCTCGCCTTCGCGTTGGGTCTCTCTCCTGCCGATGTCCTCCTCTGACCGTCAGCCGGGGACGCCGCTGCGTTTCGGCGCTGTGGCTGCTTCCCACAGAGCACCGATGAGTCATGCACATTACATACACATTCATATTACATATGTCTGCGACCTTCAATATGAACTTTTGGCAGGTTGGCTTAAATGACAACCCGCTGCATTTGTCAGGATTTTTTTTTTTTTAAACAAAAAAAAAAAACAAAAAAAACGTGGATTTTAAGTCTAGTGACCCCAAAGAGAACAGTCATAAAAATGACATTCACTAGCATTTGATTTTCACTCAACAGTGAATGGCCTTTTTAAAGTTACATTGTTTTTCTTCACTGAGGCGTGTGTCTTAATGTAGTAATATAATTCAGTGTTTTTAATAGCAGGTCCGTTTCTCAGAACATGTGCTATTGCTGAATGATGAATACAGTTAAAAAACAATGTTCAGACAGCCAGGTTCTATAGTCCTATTCAGTGGCAAATCAATATATCAATCAATCAATCAATCAATCAGTCAAGTCAGCCCTGTTTTATTAAATTGTCTTTTGAATTTGCTTAATTTATTAAAGTACCATTCAAATTTTAACTTCTATCACATCACAAAATAGGTAACCGATGAATCGTAAAGGTAATGAAATCATCGACATTCGATAAATATGTTACCATGATTGAAAATGCTCTCGAATGATTCAGAGCAAATTTAATTGCTTAAATAGGATAATGGCAAGCAGCAATAAAAGAGACCGACTAAATTGCATTATATATAGATGATATAAATGTCAGGTTAAGCTGTTTAGCAAAATGAGGCTAGAATTATGAGTGCGATAAAGCCAAATTTATACTGTACTCCTAGGTGGGGAGCTAAATCTTTGTGGATAAAAACTCCAAAATACCCTAGTGTGCAGCCGGAGGGGACCGGGGTCGGGGGTGGGATGGGGGGGGGGGGGGGGTGTGTCACCAGAACGCTCAATTCTTCATCCTCCGTAGAGTGCGGTGAAGGAGGCACATCTGCGCGGCGCGGCGCGGCTGTGGAAAGGAGGCGGGCCATAAATCACGGCGTTTTCTCAGGGTGTGCCGGCTGCCAGGTGTTAAGAGAAACACCGCAAAAGTTATGGCCTCCGCGAACACTCGAGCAAACGCTTCGCTCCCCAAGCATCTATTTCAGAAAGATCTATTGTGTTATAAAAAGCATTTGTATGGTCTCACTACACCATTCCACACCCCCCCCCCCCCATGTGTATTAGTTCGCCTGGCTGTTAATGTGACAATTGACAACAGATGAGAGACAGAGAGAGAGTGTGTAAATGTGAGATAAAGATGTGGAGAGACAGAGACTGACTGAAAAAAATTGATAGAAAAGGAGGGAAACAGAGAGAAAGAAAAATAGAGAGAAAGGGAAAGAGGGAGGAACGAGAGAGAGAGAGAGGCATAAGAGACGGAGAGAAGGAGAGAGGGAGAGAGAGAGAGAGGGAGAGAAAGACAGAGAGAGAGAGGCATGAGAGACGGAGAGAAAGAGAGAGGGAGAGAGAGGGAGAGGGAGAGAAAGACAGAGAGAGAGAGGCATGAGAGACGGAGAGAAAGAGAGAGGGAGAGAGAGAGAGAGGGAGAGAAAGACAGAGAGAGAGAGGCATGAGAGACGGAGAGAAGGAGAGAGGGAGAGAGAGAGAGAGAGGGAGAGAGAGACAGACAGCTCAGGTCAAACAGTGCATATCCCAGAGGAAGAAACAGCATGAAAACTATCATGGAAATAACTTCACAGAGGGAATCACTGCTCACAGACAGCAGAACGTGCTTCGGAGGTTCACACCTGGCCTCACCGGACACGGTCACCCCCCTTAGTGAGGCGCAGCCGGACACCACAGACGTGTCCTCCAAAAAAAAAAAAAAACACGTCACCTGGGAAACAGAGCCCCAATGCATGCATTAACTGGACGAGTCCCCTAGGCCTCCCGAGGCATTAACCAATCACAGTTATGACCACGGCCTCCATTATGCGCAATCACAGACCCAGGAAAGCAAAAAAAAACAAAAAACGCTCGGGTGGATAAATAAACAAATGAAAGTAACGAATCCTCTGGAGGAAATTGAGGTGAAATTACCCCCCGCGGGCGGGGCAGTTTGGAGCCGCCCCCGCGCGCAGCAACGCGTGACGGGTTCCGGAAGCCGCGCGTCAAAACCGCCCTGTTGTTTTAACGTTCCGGAAAAAAAACTAAAAAGTATATATATATACACATTTCTCCCGGGCCGTGGTCTGGAGCGGAGAAGCATGGCGGACGTCGCCGGTGACGGGGTCACGGGGCTGACGTCTCTCTCTCTCGCCCCGTCGCCGACTGTGAGACGCGTCTTACAGCACCCGCCAATCCCGCCACTCTCCAGGGAGGGACCCCGGCTCTCAGGGACCCGCAAACAGCTATTATGGGTCCCCGAGGGAGAGGGTAATCGCTGTTATTCAGGAGCGCGGCGGGTGTTTTAAGTTGACTGTTGTGTTGTGTTTTTGTCTTCCGTTTTTTTTTTCTCTCCAGGAGACACTGGGATAATATTTACCTGCACTTAGCGCCGAGGTGTAACGTGAAGACTGGGCCGCGCAAATAGCCATGAAGGGCTTTCAAGTGAAGGCGTGGAGACCGCTGCTTATGGGCTCTCCTGGAGACTGGGTAATGACATGGGGGCAACTTCAAGGCAAGGGGAGTACGGTGGTTTGTGTGGCGTTTGAGACACTTTGTTGGCTAAAAGGCTGGAATTAAGACGGAGACAGGATCACCACTGAGAAAACAAAAACAACAAAAAAAAACAACACGTCATTTATTCATTTACGTCTTTATTTATTTAAGGTTCTGCTTGACTTTTTTCAGTTTAAGTTTGTTTGAAGGGCTGTCCCATTACTGAACGATCCTGACCAATTTTCTCACTGCACTCTGAACTCTGTGAAGCTGATCTGCTGGGCTGTTGAAGACGGACCGCAGGTGCCTGATTCGACCAGAGGGGGCGCTGATGTGGGATGAGGTGGAGAAATACCTGTGGACTGGCTCCCGGGCTGTGTCTGAACTCTGTGTCCTCAAAATATGTACTGTCTACGAAGCATACTGCGTACTGTTTAGTGCATACGTCTTAGTATATGACGAGCAGTATGCACAAAAATATCATTCCACCCTTGGCCATGCTCACATGTTGTCGTTGTCGTTATTGAAGGAAAATGTCAGTAAAGGTGCACTTCGTTTGTGTGAAGTGAAGCTGTCCGTCAGATTTATGAGAATGGTTGTTAGGGGGAAAGGTCGTTTACTTCCTGAAAAGTGTGCTCCTGAATATACTCAGCGAAACCCTGGAAATAAGTATATCATTCTGGGATTTTAAGCTCACTAAATTTAGATAAAATATTGTCCACTTAACAACTTTCTTATCCAGTGTACTCAACAACTATATTCAATAGTAGACTTGCGTCTACTATTTGGACATGGCCCCTCTTCCCCTAGAAAAAGCTCGCGTCCATTTGCTCATTACCCAGCGGGGAGAGTCTTGGCCAGCCTCAGAATGGGCTCAGTCAGGGTTTCGTTCTGCAGTGTCATCGCGTGAAGGACTGCGTTTCGTGTTTCAGCGTATAAATGTCACCCGGGGGGGGGGGGGGGGGGGGGGGGGGGGGGGCAAGAAATGTCATTTATTGTACGAAAAAAAAGGAATAATAATAACGCAAAAAAATGCTGTCTGCTTTCCCAGGCATTATCTCAAAGCTGTCACCGCGGAGAGCGAAGGCACCGCGGACTCTAAAGCGATCAGCGGACTCTAAAGCGATCAGCGGCCTCGCTTCCTGCCGCTGGACCCCGCACGCGCTCCCAGATGCGCGCGATTGGCCCATCGCAGAATTTTAATAGCCCGGTCCCCGGTGGGGAGGCCGAGCCAGCACCGTCCCGGAGCAGGACGATGTCTGCTGAGACAGACAGCAGGACTGCGCTCCACCCGAAAGGAAACCAGGCACGCCGGAGAGAGAGAGAGACCGGCAGAGGAGCCAGTCGTCCCCGGAGGGGGTTTGGGATGGAGGGATAGTGAATAGAGGGGGACGGGGGGTAACCCTGCCGTGTGGACACCACCTGCAAGCTAAACGTTAAAACTGTCGGGTTGGGGGGGGGGGGGGGGGATAAAGTGTGTCTCTTTGCTAGACATATTTCTCCATGGAGCTCAGGGAACAGCTAAGCTCCTCAGAGCTCTGTCTGCATTTATTGTGATGCAGTATTTTTCATTTTTCTTTTTATTTTATTCTTCGTCTGCATACTTTCATTGTTTTTATGTTATGTGTACAGTTTATACTTTAGTAACAGAATGACTGAGGAGGTCAGATCTTCCCTGTTCTAACAGCGATGGAAATTCAGCATGCATGTACAACAGCATTAGTGAGTGAGAGAGTGAGTGAATGAGCATGTGAGTGAATGAATAAGAGGGTCAGTGAATGAGTCATTGGGTGGGTGAGTGAGTGAATGAGGGCAAGAGTGAGAGGGTGAGTGAGTGAGCAAATGAGTGAGTGACAGAGTGAGTGAATGACTGAGTGAATGAATGAGAAGGTGAGTGAGTGAAATAGTGAGAGGGTGAAAGAGTGAGTGAGTGAGAGAGCGAGTGAATGAATTAGAGGATGAGTGAGTGAGTGAGTGAGTGAGAAGGTGAATGAGTGAATGAATGAGAGGATGAGTGAGTGAGTGAGTGAGTGAGAGAGTGAGAAGGTGAATGAGTGAATGAGTGAGTGAGAGAGTGAGTGAAAGGGTGAGGACTGTTATAAAAAGCCTGAAAGATGAAAAGCTGCCAATAGCAGTGCTCCTAATGGTCAAATCCAAGAAATCAGTCTCAAATTTCCCCTCGAATGGAGAAAACTATTTCCACTGTGAGTCTTGGAAGCTCATTAGAGCTGCAATCTGCAGAGGAATGAAGCCGGTTCTGCAGAGGGGGACATCTCTTTGGGGCCCGTCTCCTCAGGGCCCATCTCCTCAGGGCCCCGCTCTCTCGGTCCGCCGGCTCCCAGAGCAGGAGCCCAAGGAGCACCTGGTCAGAATCACTCCTTCTGCAGCCGGGACTCCCAAAGAGCACCCCCTTGCTCCCCAGGCCCCTGTCCCCCATTCCATTTTCGCCCTCTCAGCGGGTCCCACAGAATGCCCCGTGCCTCTTGCGCAACATTTGGCAGACGGACAGCCCATCTGAAGAGAGTGCAGAATTGAGGGGGGTCATTGTTCAGCCCCATCTGGGGGCAAAAGGAGGATGAGGCTGGGGGGAGGAGGAGGGGGTGTTCGGGGGTCTGGCCTGGTTCCTCCACTCTGCCAAATCATTTGCCACACCCCCCTACCCTGGATCTCCGAATGCAGAGAGCAGTCCCAGCGGGGGGCGAGGCAGGCCCATCCCGCCCCCCCCCCCATCCCAAACAGCTGCAGAGGTGTGAGGAGGCCGATGGGCAGCTGCCGCCCAGCCGTGACATCAGCGGCCCGCCCCTCCCTGGGCGGGGACAACGGCGGAACAGACGACGATCGCCAGGCCACCTTCAAAATCTCCGCTATCGATCGTCGCCGCCTTCCGTCCCACGCCCCCCCCCCCACCCTTCTTTTAGCCCCTCCCACCGTCTCAGACGCACTCACAATATTTACAGCAACCTGTCAGCAAAGCGGGATCCTCTCTGTCACGCGTGAGACCAAAAACAAAAACAATCAAACAAAAAAAGAAAACGCTCATTGAGTTACTGGAGAGCTGAAGCGGGCACCGATAGCGTGGGTTACTGTGTCGCGGTTGCCTGCCTCTCTCCGTGAACTTTCCAGAAAAGGGGGTTTAACGTTTTTGGATGGAAGACCGTCCGTATTCATCTGGTTGGCAGACGGCTGCTGCCAGCGGGCCCGTGCGGATTTGAATGAACACATCGTCCGCCCGTACAGCCGCCGGAAACGTTTCGCTGCAGAGGCTGTGAGCGTTCCTGAGGCCGCCATGGCGGGCGTGTGAATGGAGACGCTTCGCTCCAGTGCCCCGACATTGAAAGTCCTGTTCCTATTGTTCCACGCTGATAGAAAACACGCCAGTCACTCCCAATACCTCTGACTACCCAAGATGCACTGCGATCAGCAAGCACGCCTGCAGGGACTCTTCTTGTTCTACTTTAACCCAGATGCCTCCTGTTTAGCATCTCCATTGATGCTCTATGGCAGGGCACCCTGCTGGACTTGCTAAAGTGTACACAGTGTAATTTTGCAAAATAAATAAACGTAAGATTTTTTTTTTTGCGATTGAAAAACATTACAGTAATTTTTACTTGAAGCTATCTCCCCACAGCTCCCTCTGCTCTTTAACAACAGGTAGAACAGAGACTTGATTGGGTCTCCCTGCTTTGCCAAAATCCCCACCAGCGGCCTCTCAACTCTGCCCCTCATCCTGTTACACGGAGCTTTCTTGACCGAGTGCCCAAAACGAGAATTAATTAACGGAGAGCCGCAATCAGGGAAGACGTATGGGAATCTGACTCGGTACAAGGCACCCCTTTCTCTTTCCTCCGTCCTCTCCTCCTCCCCTCAATTAAAGAAGAGTTTGCCCTCTGTTAACCCGTCTTTTCGAATTACCGCAAGAGCGGGCAGACAAACAGGGCCGCATAAGCCTTCCCACAATGCACCGCGCTCACAGGGCTCAACATCTGCCTGACGATGGGCCTCCGAAGGCCATGTCCCTTCATGTCTTTACATTGCGGGGTGACAATGGCCCGTCTCTGTGACCCACTCATCCAGGGCGATGTTTTGTAGCAGTGCTCGCGCCCCGCTTTGGAAACAGTGTCCCGGCTGGGGTTTGATAAGCGTGACCCCTTCACCCCCATGCTAAACACCCCCCCCCGCCACTAATTCACTCTTCCCAGCACTTCCTCTCCCCCTCATCCTTGTCTTGTTTTAGCCGAACGGAATGAAGTTTGCTAAGGACTCTGAAAGGGGACAATCAGCTAAAAGTATTTTCTCCTCAGATCTACCCCTCGATTACAGCACAGCGAAGGACACAAGAGGGTGGAATAAATTGGGATTGAAATGAAAGCGTCCCCATCGTGTCCTCGTTGCAGACCAGATGGAAAAACCCTTTATCAACTCAAATGACATGCTGAAATCGGTTCACATTTCCTTCTGCTGTACTGTACTCTCTCACGCTCACTCTCTCTCTCTTTCAGACACACACACACATAGACACACACACGCACACTCACACACACACACACACACACAGAAACACACACACACACGCACACACACACATACATGCACGCACACACGCACATGCACACACACACAGACAGAGAAACACACACACACACACACGCACACACTCACACACAGATAGAGGACATTGGCAACCCCGAAGCCAGGAAATTAGCCAGCTGTCTGGAAGCGGGTGATGGCCTGAACGTGTCTCTGTCATCGGCGCACGGGCTCCTGCAGCAGTGGAGCTGAACGCTGGCGTCTGACGGGCCCCACAGCTCCGCTCCCTCAGCGCCAGCTCAACGGAGTCAGCGCAGACAGGAGCACCGCAGGGAGGAGCTAATCTGCTCTGCCTGCCCTGGAAAAAACCAGCTGCTTCATCTACATCAACTCAGCCTTATGCAGCGCTTATAACACCTTAATGAAGGCTACATAACACTTCATAACCACAATTACATTACTGCTGTTTATTGGCTTTGTGGATGCCCTTGTCCAGGTCAACTAATACAGGTTTTGGCTACATTTACAAAAAGGCCTATTTTGTACTTTTTATCCATTTGTACAGCCGGATATTCTACAAAAAGCAATTCAGGTCAAGCCAAGAGAATTTGATCTTTTATAAAGGACAGCAAGTATTTAGCAATCCTTACAATAGGAAATATGTGGTCAAACAGCATATAAAAATTGGTTCGCCTGTCAACCAAGATCGGGCATGCTTTTTATGACATCTGCATGCCAAAGTAAGAAAATATGAAGCTTATTTTTCATAGACCTCAAAATATATTGTTTTTCTCCTTTTGTTTTAGTCATGTATGCCCAGCATTGCAGCTTGCTGTTAAAGCAATGAATATGTAAATGCAAAAAAAAAAACAGCAATAAATAATGCAATTTACATATGACATATAGCCACGCATACATCAAAATTAAAATTTTCCAGATGGTATTTTATTTTGCTCTCAGAGTGATAGAGTGGAACCCTCCACTTCTTCTAGAGTTCCATTCCGCTTACATCACAATCTGCAGCCTCTTTTATCCCGAGTGCCCTACACAAAAAACTTTTGCCTTTTTTTAAATTCTCGTACTTACAGTTGGATATTTTACTGTAACAATTCAGGTGAAGTGCCTTGATTGAGGGTACAAAGCCAGCGTCCCACCAGGGAATCGAACCTGCACCTTTTAGGCTGCGAGGCCTGTTCTCTACCCATTAGGCTGCACAACCCCCCCGGTTTCCCAGGGTGCCGCGGGGCTGTGTTCGGGACTGCGCTGCAGCGCTCGCTCCGCTGCACCCTTGTGTTTTCTGTCTAATTGAAGGCGGCTCTTGTCAGCGGAAACAAAAACAAAGCAGGGGGAGGCTGGGAGGCGGGGGGGGGGGGGGGGGGGGGGGGGGTGCCCGGTCTGGTGTTTGGATTAATTAGGGAGGCAGTCACATGGTCTGGCCCTCCTCTGCCAGCCTGGGGTGTAAGCACGCCCGTTCTGTCTGCGCGCGGAGGGCCACGGAACGGATCTGCCTGGAAAAAATGTGAGCGTTGCATTTTCTCCTTACTCATCTTCAGCTTCCTTTTTTTCCCTTCCTCCCCCACCCTCCAGGCACCCTCCCACCTCGGCCCCCATCAGCAAAGTAATTGCATAATTAGAATGACTGAATTCTCCACAGTCTCAAACGTGTGCGTGGGTGGGTGGGTGGGGGGGGGGGGTGAATTCGGTGATCTGTACAGTAGCCTCCAGTTATGAGGAATTTGGGAATTGCGTGTGGAGCTGAAGAAGAGAGATGGTAAAATCCTGATAACAGTAATGATGTCCTGCTTAAACGATGGGGTTCATACTTCTGTGGAAGGGTCATGGATGTGTGTGTGTGTGTGTGTGCATGTGTGTATGTGTGAGTGTCTGTGTGTGTGTGTGGGCATGTGCGTGTGCGTGTGTGTGCGCGTGGGTGTGTGCATGTGTGTGTGTGAGTGTGTGTGTGTGTGTGTATATGTGTGTGACTGTGTGCCTACACGCTGGTGTGGGGTATACGTGTTTGTACATGTGCATGTGTTGTTAAGTGCCTGTCTGTGTGTGCGAGTGCACGTGAGCGCACACGTGTGTCCATAGTGCGGGTCGGTTGGTGTGTGCGGGTATGACAGGCCAGAGAGGAGCGGAGCAGAGAATGCAATTAGCTCCTCTGTGACAGCAGAACACAGCGCAACACGGGAGGCATCTGCTCCACTGCAACAGACACGCCCCCGGCGTGACCTCTCTATCAAACCCCGCTCCTGTCGAGCTGGCTAATCCCGCGGCAGCCAGGCGTCGTCCCCGCGATTACCCACAAGTCTGCGGGACACGTCTGGCGAGACACTGCGCTCGCACGTCCTCAAACCGCCGTTTCCCGCGGGCGCTCTTTCCTCCATGACGTCACGTCGTTAAATGTTATTAGCGCCGTTTCAGACGCCCGAAGCAGCGGCTTTTATTCGCGTCTCGCTCGCAAGCGCCTCGCTGATCCCGGGGAACGCGCGCGGAACAACAAAAAAGGACAAAAGTAACGAGGGCTAAATGGTCTCATCCGCCCCAGATTCCAATTTTCAGTGCGCGTGTGAATCTCGTTATTGCGACAAATGATAAAACCGGTGACCTTACACGTAATTAAAAAAAAAAAAAAAGGCACTTCCTTTTAATGAATTTTCAGGTTAGGGGCCATACTCACGATGCCTGCCCTTTGTCTAATCTCATCCCCGATATCGTTTTCATCCTCCACCATCTCGCCAAAGGATCTCCATTTTCCCGGAGGTCAGGGGTCGTACAGTAATAAATAATCTCGTTGACCTTATGGTGCACACAAAAGACTCCCATTTGGGGGGGGGGGGGGGGGGTGCAGTAATGGCACTTTATTCTCCCTGGGCCCTATAGTGGAGCAATTGACTGAAAAGGGGAGGGGGGGGGGGGGAGGGAGTGCGTGGGGGCGGGGCTTTAAAAGGAACGCAGTGATTGTCTTGGAGGTCCCGTCTGCCCGACCCACACATATGGCCCTTTTATTTCCTCTCATTTATTGATATATGAAAGAGATTAAACATGACACCTGTGTCGAGGGGGAAATCCCCCCCGCGACGTTTAGGCAGCGTTTAACCAACGTCCCCCCCCCTCCCCCCCCCGGCGCCGTCAGCAGCTGTGCCACGGAGATTACCTTCAGGACCCGGGCCACCCAGGCAGAACGGGGGGGGGGGGGGGCATTGCGTTAGCCCCCCGTCTCTGACGCGCCCCGACAGATTTCTTCACACCTCCACCCGGACGACGACCGTGTCGGAGAATCCATGGAAATGGAGATAGGGATGGGAGGGGTGGAGGTGGGGGAGTTGGGGTTTGGGGGGGCACACACACACAGTGAAACAGAAAGATTGTATTTCTGCAGTGACTGTGTGCTGTCTACCCGCAACCTTTACTGTACACGCTACACGCTACACGCTGCGGTCAAAGGTGAGAGAACTGAAACACGGATACGTTTGACGGTGTCTGGTGATGTCTGAAAGATGTCGGGGGTGGGTGGGGGGGGGGGGGGGGGGGGGGAGAGGTGTCTGTGCACAGCGACCGTTAAACCTGTAAGAACACAGTTCAGATATTCAGATGAAAGGCCTCACGGATATTATGGGATTACAGCTAAGCTGAAAACATGCCTCTGGTGTGTTTTTTTTTTTTTTTTTAACAACTTTTTGCGAGGGTGACAGGTTTACCGAGCATTCCGATGTGAAAAGCCGCCTCGTCAGAAAAAAAAAAACTACAAAAACAAAACAAAAAGGGTGCAATGACAATGAAATGGCAGTTGCTATGAAACAGGCTCTGTGACTGAAAAATAAAGAACCAGACCTGCAGTATGCATGAATGTAGCTTGTGTATTGTTAATACGATCATAAATACATCCTCTGACTCAACATTGGTTGGTTCACAGAGTGCAGCCTGTATGTTAAATATGGCTTATGAATGGGCTGCTGGGTGGCTCAGGAGTGTGTGTGTGTGTGTGTGTGTGTGTGTGTGTGTGTATGGAGGAGCCCCAAGGTCTTGGATGGGACCTGAATTGCACCAATACCGACTGTGGCTGATAGCTCCATCGCGCAATGCGCAGTTGTATCCCTGAGTTCAGCCAGTTAAGGATCAGCGCTATCTAGCGACCCACCACTGGTCGGATTGGGTGCCCGTGGACTGCATGCAAAAATCGTACATAGAAGGTCTTCCTCCGACTCCACTCTGTGTGAGCTTAGCTGAAGTCTTCAGGGTGAAAAGAAGCACACCACATGTTTCAGAGGCGAAACGCAGATGTTCTGCACTCTCCCGAATCGCCAGTGGGGCTCGCGCATGTGGCTAATTGGACATCCCAAATTGGGGGTGGGAATTGGGTATGTACAGCCGCAGACTGGGCGCTAAATTTATCTTAAAAATAACAATACTACATTTTTTTTTAAAAAGGTTTAAATGCGGACACGTCCTCTCTCTCTGTCAGTCAGACCAGGCCTGGAAACGGGAGCAGGTCGGGTGAGGCGTGAGATGCAGGCGCTCAGAGTGCCCTCTGCTAACCGAGCCAGTGACTCTGCGCTCACGCAGCTCAAAGTCCCTGCCCCGTGACTCCGCTTCCCAGGATGTGCAGGACGTTAATCACACCCAGGTTCGCGTTAGGCAGGGACCTTAGCGTGCGCGCGTTCAGAGAGAACGACTGCGCTTCCGCTGTGCCTGAACAGGGAGCGGGGGGGGGGGGGAGTGGGGGGGTAGTGTTGTTTTAAGGGGAAGCAGGTGAATCTCTGCTTTGTTGTGCAATGCAGTGACTCAACCACTGGAACTGAGAAATGAGATCTGATGAAAAGCGATGCGTGAGCTGCTAGAAACGGATAAAGCCCCCAACAAAGGAGGGGGTGGAGAGGTGGAACTGCCTTCAAAATCATACCGCTTATTAACAATCGACCGTGCAGACTGCGACAATGCATTGCAATCGGGCCAACGGCTCGAAGGAAGGGCCCACATCTTGGGGGGGGGGGGGGGGGCTTATAGGCCTTATAGCCAATAGTTAGCTTCCGCAAGTGCGCTGCCTAATCCCATGATAAGCCAGACCCCGCCCACTACGCACCAGCAAATGTAAAAAAAAGAGATGACAGCAGCAACCAGCCCGAGAAGGTCGTCACATGCACACCCACACACACACACATACATGTAAGCGCAAACTTGCACACACACACACATTCTCACACAAACATACGTGCACACACACACAAACAGACACATACACAACCATGCATGCACACACACACACACACACACATACACTCACACACACATACTGTATCCATCCAAAAACTTACCAAAAAAAAATAAAACCATATTAGTGGCTTTTTACATTAGTGCATTTAGCTATGTAGAATTTATAATTGTTGAAAATTCTGAAGGTTCGTAACCCAATCCACCCCCTTGCCTCCCACCCCCGCCCTGCCTCTGCTAGGACAGTGCTCTTAAGGTTCGAATGCGGGGGTCATGATAGGTTCCAGACTAGCTCCATTTCCTTTGCCAGGGTTCAGTGGAAGGGGACGGGGACTGTGGTGGAAAACTGCACATCTCTGGCGTGCGTTAAGAACGGGGCTGGCTCGCTGGGAAGCGGTGTTGGGGAGGAAGATGGGGAAGAGGAGGAGGAGGAGAAGGAGGAAGAGGAAGAGATCTGTATGTGTAAAACCTCACAGAGATCCCTCTACCTTTACACTTCCTGAAAATGCGGCTCTGATGTACCCTGGGAAGGCCTGTGCAGTGCAGGGGACCTCCAGTCGGTGATGAGTTCTTCACATGATTACTCTCTGTAGAAGCTCAGAAACAAAGGGTCCTGAAAGGGTTCTTTGGCTCATCTCCTTACAGAACCTTATTTATGGAACGTTCTATGGTAGGTGTGAAAAGTGTGACAGTTCCCTGAACCACTTTTTCTATCAAAGAGCCCTTGTACGAAACAGGATTCCTCTATGAAGACAAAGAGGAGCCTTTTGGAACCCTTTCTTCTGAAAGTGTTCGAGCTTACACAGACATCCCTCACAGACAAGTCTATGCTGTTCTCCTCCACCTGTACCCACAGCATTCTGACAGTGACGCGACTGTGCTGCCTCAAAAGAAGGAGGAAGATGGAGGTTCTGCCACCTGCTTGCGTGCCTGCTGCCACAACTACCATCCCCTTGCAGCTCTGTCACGGAATTCCCTTTCCTTCTCCGAGAGACACCGTCCCTGGAGATCTGTGTTCGGAGATGTTTAAGCACGTTCCTTTATCGATGGATTATTTCCTTGTCCTATAAGGCCGGCGGTGTGGCTTGCACACCGTCAGGTTCACATGAAACCTTCAGCTCATAAAAAGACAAGGGTGAGACCTAGAGAAAGCAGACAAACCTTTCTCTCGCACATTAAACTTGGGCATTTAGCGGATGGTCTTGCACAAGCGGTCTTACCGAACTGCACGCTTAGCGTTTCGGACAAAGAGCAGAGAAGACGTCGAGCCGTCGAAACGCCACGGCTCACACCTTGATAGCGGTTGTCGGTACAGTGCAGCGGATTTACAACGAGAAGCGGATCGAGAATATAGTGCCAAGGCATCAAATGAGTTTCAGGTTATGGCGTTATGGATCGATAGAGCGCGGTAAAACCAGGTTATGGCGTTATGGATCGATAGAGCGCGGTAAAACCATGTTGACGGCGGTTTTGCGGGCAGGCCGTTGAAATGCGGCCTCTTTTCTGAACCCCCTCCCGGCAGGTCAGGAGCCAATGGCGTGACCTCCCATTATAGTTCTATAATGACTGCAGTTCTGTAGACCCCCGGAGGAATTACCAATTAAATGATAAAGCTGTTCAGTGCAGTAGACTCACTCACTTGGATGGATGAAGGGATGGAGGGAGGGAGGCAGGGAGGGAGGGAGGGGGGAAGAGGGGGGGCTCCAGTTACATCCCGTCCATTCAATCACTCTCTCCATCTGTTACTGAGCACTAAACAGATCTCTCAGACACAGGAACAGAGCAAGTGCCAGTCTGCATGTAGCTCTGAAACAATCAATACTAACATCCTGAAGGAGGGAGATGACAAGGTGATGAAGTGTGTGTGTGTGTGTGTGTGTGTGTGTGTGTGTGTGTGTGCGTGTCTGTATGTGTGTGTGTATGTATGTGTGTGTGTGTGTATGTGAGTGTGCGTGTGTGCATGTGTGTGTGTGTGCATGTGTGCGTATTTGCGGACCAAGCCTGTCCAGTTCAGAAGATGGAGTCAGAAGTCTAAAGAGTGAGCAGTTCTTCCCTGGAGATTTCTAACATTTTAAATACAGCCAGTGCAGAGGATTCTTCCCATATGATAGAAAAGAAAGTTTTGTCAACAAATGTCTGATGCCAGCCCAAAAACAAAAGAGCAGTCCCGATTCCTTTCCCTACCTGAAGCCATCTACATAATATTTAACAGCTAACATATGGTAAAATGTTTTTTAGGACACTGCATTGGAAGAGTTGCGAAGGACTGCCGCTTGAAATGGTGTGTGGAAAATACCTCACATTTTTATTTAGCAGTATCAGAGCATATTACACAACTTTAAAAAAATCTATTTATAAAGCTGGATATATACTGAAGGAATGCAGGTTTAGTACCTTACTCAAGGGTACAACAGCAGTGACCTACCTGGCAATCTGCAACCTTTAGGTTACAAGCCCAGTTTCTTACCCATGATGCTACTCTGCCGTCGAAAGATCAAGAGCGGGAATTGAGTTTCCTTTGCACCTTGCTGTCTTCCCAGGGTGTTTCTTCCTACGAGGTATGACAGAAATGGCGCACAGAAAATAGCTGGTATAATTCATTCCTCAGTAAAAGAGAAGCGTAGAATGTGTGTTCTTTTGCCCTGTCCGCTGGTCTTGATTTTAAACACGTTTTGTTTATTCACAGTGACTGACAGGCGCAAGTCTCACCCTGCCTTATCGAGAGAGAAAGCGACGGCCGTGGGGGGAGAAGGGCCTGAGAGTTTCTGACGTCTCCTCGGTCGAGTAAACCGCCGGAGTGGAGCCGCTGCATTCCGTCCCGGCTGCGCGGCGCGGCGGACCCGCGGTGCCTGAGAACGGCGTTCCCGGGACTGCGTAAATCAGACGAGCGGGCGGGCGGGCCGACAGACGGGCCTCACGCCGCGAGCGAGGGGTCAACATGCTCGTTTTGGGGGGGGGGAAAAACGAGCACCCGCCCCTCGTGGTGCACGGCCCTCTGGGATAGGAGGAGGAGGAGGAGGAGGAGGAAAAGGAGGCTGTGCACGAATGCCTCAGCTTCCCACGATCCCAAGGGTGCAATGTCCCTACAGACCACCCACCGAGACAGGGGTGCTGGTCCCTAACTCCCCCGCCCCCCCCACTCTAATTTACGCAGTCACATCGGGGCAGGCAGGGGTGGTTCGGCTCTTTGCCTCCACGGGGGGAAGGAGCCCCCGTCCTGGCTGCTTGGCTGGGGAGAGCTGTGCTGGGACAGTCTGGAGGTCTGAACTGGCCCTCCAACAAGACAGAGGAAACCGTCACGAGCATCACACTTTCAGACTGCTCCACAGATACCAGCTGCACAAACACAGGCAGCCGTACGCACACGTATACACACTCTACACACGCACACGTATACACACACTACACACACGCACACACACAGACATATACACACTCTACCCATGTATACATTCACATACACATACGCACACACACTATCAACACACCAACCCCAATGTTGAGAGGAGACAGAGGGAAAAGAGTGGAAGAGAGACAGAGAGACTATGGGAATTCTTAATACACTTAATACAGATAACATTTTAAAAAATTTAAGTATCTAAAAAACAAAAAACAGATGGAATCTAGTTACTTTAGCAATAATTCCGGTTAAGGCACAAACACATGATAGTGAGTATGAGACAGGTGCTCCACGCCTGCTAGCAATCCACACAGATCAGAGGCTTGGAGGGGCTGCCTTTTTCCCCGTCAGATCTGCCGATCTGAGTGTAACCAAAGCCCCAGACTTTCAAAGATGCTCCTTTATTCGGGGCTGAAAAGGAAAACAGCTGCGCCGGAGAGACAGAGGAGACCCGACCTGGCCAGCAGACCTCCGCTGCTCACACAGCCGGCAGCCATGTATAGGCCACGGCGTGTTTCCGTTTCGCTCCGAATCAAATTAACCCTCTATGGTACTTACAGGCTCCTCTCTTCCTGCTCACGGGACGCCTGCCCCGGCCCCGTCCACCCAAAACCCCCCCGTCACCCCACTCAGCCGCTCCTGTGCTCCATGGAGAGGGATTTTGGGGTGCTGGGGGTCTCCTTCTAGTGGCTGGACCCCTGACATCCTCCTTCAGACAGTGTTACGTATGGCCAGGGACAGCTGTGCAGTTGACTGAGAGAAGTATGCGCACGCACTTGTGGTTAGCATCCATTAATTTTCATTATCACCACTTACGACGATAAAAAAAGAATGAATTAAGCAAAAGCCTTTCATTAGAAGCGTCAACCTCCAGCAGATGCTTAGATTGCTTAGATGCTCGCATTGCTTAGATTTTTTGGCTTTGTGCACTGATTGCTCTTACCTGAGCTGGCCTCATGACACATATCTTTGCTCCACTGCTCTCAAAAGCACGAGGCCAGGTGGATAGTACTGGTGACTATTAAGCTTCCAAAGAGTTTGATGTCTAAGTTAACAGGTAGACTTTTCCTTAAAGTGGAGTTTCACATATTCTTTCAGGTGGGGGTGGGGGGGGGGTCTCTAGAGCTGTAGGCCTCATTGCTCCCCTGTAACCCAAAAGCATGGAGTGAACAGTAACTAACAGTGCTGTGCAGAGGGTTTGCGGGTTTTAATCCTCGGCTTGTACAGGTCCGGGCAAAGCAACTCCAGTGAAGAGCTCCGGCATAGCTCCCAGCTGCGTAAATACCTCTCACAGATTCCGTTAAGTGCGAACAGTGTGTAACTCAGACTCCATAACCAGACCAAGGGGAAAATGAAGAGGGCACACTGCCACCCGCATCCCCCGCTTGGAATGTTACAGCCCGGGTTACGAGCATGGCTTCGTGACTTCGGTTAAGGGAAACGGCCCAATCGCAGCTTTAAATGCCAAACCCAGGATCTGCAGTAAAACTTCAAACGGAAGCGCGATCCGTCACGGTCCAGGGACATCATCAGGTCGTCACTGATTCGCAGCTGGCGCTGATTAACCTCCCCGTAGAGAGAGCGTGTCAAGCGCCATTTCTGTTTCCGTTTTTTCTTAAACCGCAAACTGTAATAATATTGATATCTGCTTCTGTGTATTGGTTCTGTTTCTGTTGAAACCGTTCATCCATTTTGTTTTTCTTGCAAAGTGCTGTTGGACCTATTTCAGCCAGGGTGCGTAAATGGGACCCCGTGCTCATGTTTTGAAAGCCTCCATAAAAACTGGATTCTACATTCAGGGACCTAAATCCTGCAGTGGCTGTGGTAACAGTCTATGACCAGCACAAGTGTAGTGTATAATTCTTCTCTATAAATAATTTTTTCCAGAGCAATGCTCGACTGTACATCATAAATTAGCTACTAGCACCTAACACTAAACTGTATTGACTATATACGCTCTCAGCTAGCTAGTGATATGGGGTAGGCTTTGTATCTATAGCTAGCTAACTGTTCACAAGGTAGCTAGTTTATACACTAACATTAATGTTATGTATGGGAGAACTAATGCTATCTATGGACTAGCTGGTCTTTTCATAAACATCCACAAACATATTTTTAAAATATGTGGATATTATCAATGAATGTGCTGCCTGATTGCTTGACTTCCCTCTTGTATTTGAGTAGTGATGGGTTATTTGTCATCTGAGAGTGCCCTATTAAGCTATATGCTCTTCTGGACTGGACCAGAACTCATTTTCCTGAATCAGTGTACATAGGTTTCATTTAAACTTTGAGGGAGTCACACTGGTGGACTCCTTTCACGTAAGCAAACATCATATCTATCAATCATACCAGCTAGTCTAGGGACTAATTCATATTCAAATATTGGGGATGACGTGTCTCCCTGTCTCCTCCCAAATCTACACGCATACCTAAATTACACCATGTGGCTTCTAGTCCTAAAAACCATGTAGGTGGCCTTGTGATAATAGCAGAGCACAATGCAATTCCCGGTTCCAAAAATAGCAGAAAACGTTTTAAAATGTATTTAAGAAAAAAGAAATAAAAAAAGACTAAACCATGATGATAATAATACCTGACTCATCCTGCTCTGTCCTCAATCTGTGTCTCTTCATATCTAATAACATTTCCCAAAGCCCACAATCTGAGAGTGATTGAAAAATTGGATCATAGGGTTTGCAGTATTCAGTAATCAGTGAATTATTTAACAGACATTCGATCACCGTAATCACAGAGAAACAAATTGGTGCATGATTTTGAATTTTTTTTTAAAACTCACTGACAGTTGGCAGCAGTGATATTTTGAACCTCACCGAAGGGCCTGTTTAACATTTTTTAGGGATAAGGGGGGCGTGAGGGCACGAATGCGGAGTCGGACAGCTTAAACGTGTTAGTGGACGGGCGGGAGGAGGTGAAAGGATCCCTTCACGGAAAAAAGGCCAAGCGGCAGCCTAATCACATTTCAAAGGGCCACTTCCCCCGGCGTAAACAGACCCGGCCGAAGAGCGAAGCCGCGCACGGACACCGGCTCCTCCGGGGGCCGCCCGATCGCCCACCGTTTATTATAACTGCTGCGGGAATTCTGCGCAATTAAATTCCCGAACGCACTAGAAAATCAAACAGAGCCAGAGAGAGTGGATGGATTAGGGCCCAAGCGGCCAGACGTGCGTACAGACACGCTCCTCCTGGATCTCATTCTTTGCCCGTCCCTTTGTTAACCCGATTAAAATGGTTTTAACCAGTCATAAATAATAGATTTTCATTTTAACTCTGCTCAAGTGAAACTGAATTTTCAAAATGCGAATGAAATGCCTTGAAACGGGGATACCTGTTCCAATATTTGCTATTAAAATTAAAGTAGTCAGGCTCACTATATCGATAATATATTATTAATAGCAACTGAAATTAGTTACTGAAACTAACAGATTGAATTGTATGCTGCACCAAACATACCCAAGAATGCTACCATATCATATGTTCAGCCACACTTTGAATGAAGGCGACAGATTCGAGCCAATGTAGAGATATTCACTGACACACTGAACGACAGTAATTGTATGCAAATGGATAAATACATTTGCTTGTCATATTAAAAATGGACAGGTACAGAGTTCAAGACATTTTTAAAATTTATTTTACAAACAAACACAGTCACAGATAATTGGCCATAAACTATCTTTGGGATTTGAGCTTTTAAAAACCACTTGGAAAACTATGAAAACTAACGGCTAACATAACAAGTTGAGCAGTTGGAAACTGTTGCTCCTTTGCAGCTTTAGGACCCTCCTGCGCCCCCCCCCCCCCCCCCACCCAAAAAAAAAAAAGAATTCAACCATCATCAGTAACAGAAATAGGGAAGTTAAATTAAATTGCCCTCAAAACAAGCAGCCTAACCTTACTTTGGATGTATTGTGTATATTCCACTACTACTCTCACAGTCTGGGTAATATCTAGCATTTGAAAAGTGCGGAGGGCGGTGGGACTATCACTTTGTGTTTTCTGTTTTTTTTTCTTTCAAAAATTTAACAAAAATGAAACAAAGGACTAAAATGAATGTATTACTGCTTCTCTTTTAATTCATGGGAAGTTCCATCAGAAAAATGAGTGTAGGTGAAATTTCTTGTTTTCAAAAACTTTTTTCGAAATTTTATTTAAGCACGTGTGTTGCCTCCTGGCATTCTCCTAGCATGACACGCGGAGCACAGATCATTTTTGCTATGAGCAAACCTTTCCAGTTAAAAATAAATGATTGAGTTGAATTTCAGAGGAAAGTGAAGAAAAAACAAATAATGAGAAGAAGGAAAATAGAGAGCCTTTTGAGTGGGAAACGTTTTGGGGCTGCGCAATAAATTATGGAATTTTCTCACACGTCCAGCTTTTCCTCATTATGCGGAACCGTCCGGCTGGCAATTAAATTTGTGCACTGATAGGATTCGTTCCTTTTCTTCCGCTGCAGCCTCCTCCTCGCTCTCTCTGTCATCCTGACACTTCCAAACGGCGGTTGAAAAACGAGCGGAGCGGTCGCGGCGGGAGGAATAAATAACCTCGGCGCAGCCGCCCCGTCTCTCGGACTTCCGTTAACGGGGACGTCCAGTGGGGCTAACGCGGCTAACGATCCGGACCTCCCCGACTGCTCTGTGCAACTGGAAATACTCGTTCACTGGGCGCGCGCTCTGGACCGCCCTAGAGGTGCGGGCTGCGTGGTGACCCCTCACACGCTGTCGGCTCCCCCTCTTCTTTTAAAGACGCTAGCGGAGTTTCCGGTGCAGCCCGCCCGAGTTCTGTTGGCCCGAAGCTGAATACTGCATTCTTGTATTCCTTGAGAGTCAACTACTGTTCATCGCTTGGGATAAAGAGCGCCTGCTCAGTGATTGTAATGTAACGTGATGCGTATCTCCTTGCTTTCATGTAATGATACTCTACGCATCACTGATGGCATAGGAAAAAAGGGCCGGTCAGAAAATGAGAAACCATAAGGAGTGAATGTGCCACTCTGTGTTGATCTGATTGTGGGTTCTTTAGAGTAAAATAATAAATTAGAAAAACAGCAAGCTGCAAGCTGTTTTTCTCTGCATTCAAAATGGCTTCTTCTATCCACGTTTTTATTTATTTATTTATTTTTTATTTTTAAAGTTGGATGAGCTTGTCGGCAGTGTGCTGGAGTGGAGTGTTTGTGCATCTGAAAACCTTAGACAAAAATAGCGCTCCATTTTCTAAGCCAAACTGAAGACGTTTGATTCAGCCGGAGTTATGAATACAGACATTAGACAGAAAAAGCTCTCCGGATGCTAGGCAGCAGTGCTGAGTTCAGGGTAATTTCAAACTAAGCGTCCAAATCAATGTTTTAAAACCATAAACTTCAGCGGGGGGCTGTCGAGAAGTAAGCATATGTTTCTTGAATAAAATTAGAGCAAAGTAGGAGTAGGTTTTGGGATTGAGATTTTACTGATGGGGTTAGTATCTTTCTGAAGCCAATAAAAGTCAGTGGAGCTGGGAATCTGCTCTTCTATAAAAATCTGCATTTTGCAACTGGGTCTGTTTTCTTGTGCATTAATTCAGCATGCCAGTGGATTCTGTTTTCTTTCCTTAAGAAGGCTAAAAATGGACACCTGGCATGTCTGGCCTGGCATGTGCTAAAATTTCAGATGTTCAGTGACTGTCTGGCAAGTCTCTTGCCCCTGACTCTTCTGTACATGTATGGGGAAGAGTCAGGGGCAACAGACTTGCCAGACAGACACTGAACATCTGAAATTTTAGCACCACCATTCCATGACCTGAATACCAACACTGAGACAGACTATTATTATTATTATTTTTTTGTAAATGAAGCCCTTTGACCTCAGAAGGTTCCAGTCCCACGATGGGTGTTTACCCCCTGTTTTCGCATGTGGGCCTACAGCAGAAACAGGACTCTCTGTGGACGGAGCGTTTCAGAATTTTCGGGACGGGGGCGAATGCGAGCGAGCGGCCTGGGCTCGCAGCCATTGTTTTGGGTGGAGATTTACGGCGTAGAGATGACACAGCTGATTACTCCTAGACACGGCGGAAAATTGGACATGAGCTGTTTTCTTTTTTTTGACTGCCTTTTTTTTTTACCCCCCAAACCACAGGTGTGCAGTTCTCTGTCTCCATACAGGAGTACAGTAACCCCCTCCCCCCCACACACACACACACACACTCACAAATGCGCACATACTCACACACACTTGCACATACACTCACACACACACACACACCTGTCCTTGGAGAAGCCTCTGCAACAGACAGCGATGAGATAACATGGAAAAACAAAGAAATACAGCTGACTGATGTGAAATCCACATTGAGGGAAGCGAAACGGGTTCAAGTAGGGGTTGAGCCACTGGACTGGGAGCAATGCAGAGGGATCGTCCTGACCCCCCAAAAGCGACGTCGTTGGTGGGATTGTTCCCCCTCCAAAAAATGTGAACGAAAACCTTCATGCCCTCTGTGGTCAGCCCGAACGGACGACGGATGACCGGGTGTTTTTCTTTCTGCGGGATCTTTGAGGCATTTTTCAATCCCCGCCTGCAAATCTTCGACGAAAGCAGTCAGGAAGCAGACTTCAGACGGGACAAGGGAAGGAAGCGCGTGTTTTCGTGCAAGCGCGGGGGCGCCTTGACACCAGAGAGACCCCTTCTCCCGTCCACCGCGACGAAGCGTCTGTCCGTTGTTGCTCCTCTCCCTTGACGAAGGTTCGGCGAGGCGGCAAATAAACACCCCGCCTGACGTCAGCCGGACATCGGCGCGGTTTGTCTCAGACCGTAGGCTAGCTGCTGTCTACGCCTCAGATCCTCAATATGAGGCCTCTGGAGACTTCCCCGGTCTCTCTCCCCCCTGTCTTCACTGGGATGGGTCTTCGGGTGAAAGGGTTCACGGCCAGACTGCCGACCCGTAGCTAATCGCTGGCTGAGCCATGACCGAGGGGGGGGGCGCGAGACGGCTCGGGGGTGAGCGGGCCCTAACCCGGGCCGTCTGCGGGGTCCTGGTTGGTCAGCGAGGGCTCCAGGTTTGGGTCAGGGATCGCTGGAGCCGGAGGGGCTGGGTTTCACACGGACGGGTTGGCCGTTTTGTGGGCCGCCGCATTCCTGCGCTCGAGCCCAGCGGACTCGTCTTTCTTCCTTCGAGAGATGGAAGGGAAAACAAAAACAATCCCTAAAACTAATTCCACCCCGCAGGCTAATCCCTGTGCCCCTGGAGGGGGGGGTGGGGGGGGAAGACTCCATCTGACACGCTCGGGTTCAACGGGCTCCAGGGGCATCAGCCTAGCCCTTGTTAGACAGACCCTGGCGACAAGCCGTTGTCCTTGAAATCAATTATAAACAGGGGAGGATCCCTGCATCTGGTTCTGCTTGTGTTTTTGTAACAGTTCTCTCTATTTTTTTCTCCTCCCTCACCCTTCCACCACCCTCCTCCCCCCCCCCCCCCCACCCCCCCCGTCCCGAGTCGACTCGACAGCAGCTCGAACAGGCGTCCACGCAGACTTAGCGATGGCATGTTGGCTTCTGGGACAGCGCTCGTAAATCTTGCTGATGCACGGGGTCGATGACAGTCCGTGAGCCCCCTGGTTATTGGGACAGACAGTTTATTGGAGCTCTGGGTCTGCCCTCCCCCGCCCCCCACCCCACCCCACCCCCACCTCCTCCTCACCCCCTCCATCTCCATTGTCAGTGCCTTCTCCGTGCCGGGGATGTAAAACAATAATAAAAATGACTTAAACTCTCCAAAAGGCCATATGTGGGCAGCTGGGAGATGCCAAAGGCCCACTTACTGATGTCTATTAATGATCCTTCAGCACGTTGCTTATACAACCTGGGGCCAAGGTTACCTTCAATTGATTCAGCATGTCACCCCTCTCCCCGGTGGATGCCGGTGCTTTCGTGTTTAAATTAGCAAGCCGGGTGAATGCTTCACCTCTTTAGAGGCACTGAAGTGCCCCCATTTTTCCACGTGCTGCCCACACACCTCCCCTCCACCCCCCCCCCCCACCCCCTAAATCCCTTAATTTTCACAGCGTCCCAGACAACTGTAAAGAATTTCAGCGTTGTTCGCACCCATCAATCTTTTTAACGAGGGCCTTCCCGTTTGGACAGGAACGCGTTTGTCTACCTTTAATCTCCACGGCGCGGCACATAAGAAAAATATATATGAAGCAAGGTGTAAAAACATTTGGGAACGATCCGTCTATCGCCCGTGAGTGACCGGACCGTGAAAACAAAACCTGTCAAGGTTTTATGAACCGTCTCAGCAAAACGTACCGTATGGTGTGAGTTTTTATTTTATCAATAAAAGTAGCCAGAAGTGACCCTTTTTTGAACTGCGTTTCTTGGAGCAGTATGGATTTTTCATACAAATGGATAGTTTGAATGGAGTTGTCATAGCTGGAAAAAAATAATCACATGCAAACACACCTGATTCTAACTACTCAAGTGGTCATGCCACTTGAAAGTCTTGAAAGAATTTAAAAGTATACCTGTTGCTTGGTTGCTGCTGACACTGACTTAGTGAAGCAATCCATAAAGTGGGCGGATTGAAAATATACAATACGCTGAGATTTATAAACATGTCAGTGGGTTAGCTGAGAAATTGAAGGACAGATCATCTGAAGGTTTGTTAACCAGCTCAATGCCATTTTGAACATTGCCCTTTGTGCAACTTTGTCAGGTGTGCAAACATTTTAGCCATAGAGTATATCGCCCTATGCCAACACTTCAGATTGTGTGTATGCATCTGAATCTGTAGACCCATTAATACATCTCAAAAAAAAAAAAAAAAATGAATGAGTTCCTGGACTTTGTCCACTTACTGGGCTTGGTAAATATTATTTTCTAAACAGGCTAACGGACGCTGTCTGAAAGATTTGGTGCTTCCTGCCTTGTTTACCCTCTGAATTCCAACCTGGCTGAACTCTGGCTTCCTCATAAATGCCCTCCTTGACGAGGCCCCTCTCGCTCACGTAGGTTTCCTTTTCGGGTGGATCACGCCACTGGCAAACGCTCCTTCCCGCACCTACGTCTCTGGACCACCCTGGACCCGCATGGCGCTCGCATGCACGCTGGCCCTAAGCTGACCCCTCCTGGATTCCTTTTCTCTTTTTCTGGCCGGTCGAACAATCGTTTACAGTCTCTGTGTCTGTTGTAGTGTGCGGCTGTAAGGCCCACCATAAAGGGAGCCCATTGGGGAGCGCCGCCGTGGACGCAAGACCCTCAATGGGGCAATCGGAGGTCTTTTGAAGGGTCCCGTGTGTGGAGCAGACCTCACCAATTCACCCCATTGTTTTGGCGCGCCGCTCCTCCGCACCGTTTCCATCTGTTCGCCCCCTGTTCCGAGGGCCCGCCGACCCCCCGCCGGAGAAGGAAGCGGAGGCATGTTTGGGTTTACAACCTCCACCCTTCAGTTTTTGCTCCGTGGAGCATCTAACTCAATTCTCCGGGTCTTCACTGTCTTCCTGGACCCATTATTCTGAACTGTTTGGAGACGAAGACAATTAACACCCCCCCCCCCCCCCCCCAACCCATCTCCCACACAAGCTGTGAGCCAGATGCTGTCTCCTAACTCTCGACTGGTCCGCAAATAGACATCAATCCGTCAAACTTTATAAACTGCCGTTTAAACTGTGCTTTTCCACAGAATGGAGAGGAGGCCATTTGTATTATCTTCTTTGTGTTCCGTTGTCAGTTGAAAGGCCTCGTCTCCAGCCTGCTCATCCCGTCTATTAACATGAATTACTACATTTTCTCTCTCTCTCTCTCTCTCTCGTGTTTCCCCCAGAACTGCCCAAATACACACGGCTGTTTCGGGAGATGGTTTTGAGTAGGCGGCTAGCCTACCAGGCGCACCAGAAAAACCACGGAAACGCAGCCCCGGCTGATTGGGTTAGCGGTAATTTAATGAGCTGCATTGATCAGAGGGGATGTAGTAAATTAGGCGCCCGGTAAATTAACGGAAAGCAGCATTTATCCCGATGCCCGCTCCGCAATCCCAGCCATCGACCTCGCGAAAACAAACCTTACACCTTCAGCTCATACCATCAGCATGAGCCACTTTGCCAGCATGCACAGGGAACAGGGAGGTAGAGAAAGCAGAAAGACAGGCCCCTATTGGCCTGTCTGAGCCAAGGACGGACAATTCCGGAACTATCTAAATAAATATTTCCCTCCGGCTCTGGGTTTCTTAGCTGGAACCCATTTCTTCAGTCATGAATGGGGTCAGTGTGTGAGCAAGAGGGCCCGAACACCTCAGCTACCTCAAGCTGTCACTCAGCCACCTGCGGTGCGGATGTGGATCCCGCTCGCCCCCCCCCCCCTCCTTACTCCAGGCCCACGGCGGTCCTCGCTCGCCCGTGACCGGAGACGTGCCGCGGCAACAGATACCACGCCGCGCGCGACTGATAACAGCCGGCCCAGCAGCGTCTCACGGCAGAGAGACGCAGCGTAACTGATATCCCAGGACAAAAAAAAAAACAACAAAAAAAAAAACAACAAATCAAGAACAGAGACAAACTTCAACAACAACATTTAAAAAACAATACTACACACACACACACACAGGAGTGTTCATTGTTGTTAAATTCACATCAAAAGGAATAGGGCTGGGGGTGGGGGGTTCGGGGGGGGGAGCAGCTTATATGAGATAGAATGTAATCACCGTCCATTTTACTTTAAGCAGGGATGACCGGGAGCTGTGATGGCACATTGTGTGCTGTTGACAGTCTTCCCCCTTCCCTGCATACTGATGCAGCGTGAGATTACACTGTGTAATCAGCGGGGCAAGAGGGACCGACAGGAAGCGGTAATGAATGAGTCAAATCAAGGAAATGGAGAATTATGTGCCCCTGTCTTTTTTGTGTTTTTTTTTGTCTGGTAAATGCTTCTTAGATCATACCAAAGATACTTTGTATGTGGCATGATGGTGTTCGACACAAAGAGCCCAACACTGCTTTTGTTGCACAGTAGGGGCTTCATGGATTAGACATAACTGCTGAAACTTATTAAAATGGGCTCCCTTAAACAACGCCGACTGAGGTTTTGCCACACTGTCGATTACACTAACAACATTCTCAGTAGAGCTACAGCCAGTATGATACATTCTAGCAAAGTTGGAAACAATATTATTACAGGTTTTGAAACTGATATTGGAATATGTGTGTTTCCAATGCATTCCTTTCCATTCCATCCATCCATTATCTAACCTGCATGTCACTTATTCCTGGTCAGGGTTGTGTGCTGGAGCCTATCCCAGCATGCATTGGGTGAGAAGCAGGAATACACTCTGCACTGGGCACCAATCCATTGCAGGGCCCACACACCATTCACTCAAAAATGACCTATGGCAAACTTAGACTATTCTGCATGTGACTGGACGGTGGGAGGAAACTGAAGAACCCACGTGGGCATGGGGAGAACGTGCGAACTCTACACAGAAAGGCCAGGATTCAAACACGAGCCCTTCTTGCTGGTTTTCTTCCTACAGCATGTCTTAGGCCATTCTTCACAGATGACATGTGAAGACTCCATCTTGGCTCCTCATAGTTTCTCAGTAGGGACCTGGAGTCCTCTGCACTTTTCCCTGGATGCTGAAACACTTGGATGTGTTACTTCTGCTTATGTTTTTCAAATCGTTGCTATGGTGACGGCACTCAACTTTCCTGCTTTCCCTAACTGTGACTCCCAGTTCTCAGAATATGTAACAGTGTTCCAGGCAGAGACCTCTTGGCAGCTGCTGAATTAAACTTTGTGTTTGAATTAAATTCCCCTCTTCAGGCAAACCCTTACCTCACCCATACCTGTGCATAACCCAAGATGGTCTTATGCAGTTCTCTGGGAGTAAATTAAATGAAATTCTCAAACAACCACTGTGTCATTCTCAATGATAACCCTCCCTTCACAGCACACACATGAAATTATTATTATTACTATTATATTTCATTTGGCAGAGTTACATCACGTCGTAACTACATTACTACCAGTTGTACCTAACTTCAAATGCAACGTTCTGGTGCAAGTCTGTTGGTTAGTCAGTGGCTAGGCTACTCCATTCACAACCACTGGCTTCTCACCTTCAGCAAATGCTGACTGAAAACCCCACCTTAGTTTCTGAAACAACTACCCAGGAGGCTACCCGATCACTCCAAATCCTGAACAAAATGAAGTGTGAAGATTGAGGTAAAAAATTCATCAAGATGTTTTTAAAATGTTTTCGGAAGAAATTTGGTTCAGTAAGAAGAGTTTTGTCAACGTGAAGGCTGCTTCAGAGAATCTCTCAGAGATTCAGCATGTAAATTCTTGTACATGGAGTTGAAGATGAAATGGATCTACTCGACCAACTCACAACTCATGCTTATGGAAACGGTTATGGACTGTGTGGTCTTAGTAGCATACTCATTTTTTAAATGAAAATTGCCCATGTTCATCTCATCTTCTGTTGCAGTTTTAATCTGAACTGGGTATTATGTTATACTTACAGGTCATTGTTGAACACATTGAACATACTACTATGATTCATGGTCTTATGTAACACCTTGTGAATGACATGACATACAGTATGAGGTAATGTAGGTCATACATATCATTGTCTGCCATGTGTTCATGCAGACGTGACGTCTCACACACTCTGGCAAGTCTGGCAGAGACTTCACCCCACCAAACTCTTACACATGTAGATCCAGAAATCTCACACATTTCAATGAAAGCCACGATCGTGGATTCAGTGTCTTTCTCAGATTGAGGATTAGGCATCGTTTTAAAACAAACTGCGAGTGAAAAGTATTGCCACCTTAGGCCCCCCCCCCCCCCCGCTCCCCAATCAACAGTATGTTACCCCCCACAAATCTCATTAATTTGAATTTTCAGATCTTATAAATAATTTTATACACTAATTTCACCACATTGCATGCTTCTACTTTATCACTATACTTCCCTTTGTTGTTCGCCATCACTAGCTATGAATTATATACTGCAGTTATGTTCCAGGTACTGCTTTCACATGGATTTGATGTTTAATATTGGATTTGATACCATGATAGTCTTGTTTGTCCTTTTCAGAAGGACTGCTTGCCAAATAAATTATTTAATAAGTAAAAGGAAAGTCTTGGTAGTTTTTTTATCGGCTGTTCCTGATCAGTCTATGCCGATGTCTGAAGCAGGAAGAGGAAATGAAGGCAGTCTGCATCGCAGAGCTGGATCCTTGTTGTCATAAATAAATGTGCCAAGCAGCGGTGCTGTGGCCCAGAGGACAGGCAAGGGCACCGAGGCAAGAGGCCAGACGCTGAATCAGAAGCCAATTTAGAGTTAAAAGGATCCTATCCACATTTCAGATTTATTGGCCAGTGACAGGGATCGCCTGGCAGCCTTTGTCAGAGACAAGCCCAGCAAGAGTCATTCAAAGCACAGTGGTGACCAAAAAAAAAATTGCTTCCACAATACAAGAAGAAGCTTATATTGCGGTCATGACTGCTGAGAACTGTAGCTGCATCTCTTTGATCAAAGAAAATAGGAAATGGCTGCCCTTTCTTTGTGTGTTGTTCATTAAGTGCAGGGACATTCTGAACATTGCAGTGAGCAAATCAGCCCGTGTTACTGTTGTGTTATTATTAGCTGCTTAAAAAAATACAAATGAAATAAATAAAAACATGGACACTTAACAAGCCTGCTTATGATCTTTGAATTATAGTACATCAGAACAGTTTTTGTTTTTCCAGATAAAAATTAATATGGTTCCATTCTCTCTCAATAGCAATATGGAAAACTGAGACCACAAAATAATAGTAATAATGCTTGGACACGTACAACGACAGTCATTTTACAAATAATTCCACAAGGCTCTTTAATATACATAGACAATTAGCCCCCAAAAAACGTTTGCTCATCATAAAGTTTAATTGCACTCAGGGGTTTTAGTATAATAAAATTACGCAAATATACTTTGCCTGCATTATATGCCTGAATGCTGCAGAAATGTAGTGTGAAAAACGAGAATATCAATTGTATTTACCCAAGACCCCAATCTGGGGGTCTTGAATACACATGTATTTCGAGAGTTTTATGACCGCTGAACAATGTACACCCAATGGGGATATCAAAGCCAATTTCCCATAACCTGAACCCCTGCACCACTGTCAGTGTGAAACGAGGCACCGATAAAATAACCTTGGTATCAGGCTACCAGACAGCTCCAACCTGAATACTGTATGCAACGAAGGTCATATAGGGACAGAGATTTCGCAAAGCACGTGGCTGTACTCCAGGAAGAGCCGTAATTTGACACTGACAGGTCATGGCTGGGTTGCGAAAATTATCGTAACATTGCGGTTTTAATATAACTAAAACAGTCCATAATATTGCGCCACATCGCAACAAAAGCCGGTTTACCCCTGGGACAGCCAAATTACGAACAAATCCTCTCTCTTAAATCACGTAGTTAGCTCACTATCTAGCTGCTAGGACTGGAGGACTTTTCAACCGCCGGAAATGACCCCGGAAGTAGTCCTTTGCCGACGATTTGAAAATGGCGACCTGCTGCATGTGAAGAGGACGGACCCGGAGCCGGTTTTTAAGTTACAAGACCATGTATAAAACGCCATGTAGCAAACTCACAGGTAAACAAATTTCCTTTATTTATATTTATCACTCTTTGTTGATTTGATATTTCAAAATAACGTTTTTTTCAGGACTCGTGGATATTAATTTTTACACGTCTGACCTTATAGAGAGTTAGCAAGGCTGTCAACCTTGAAACATTTAGGCAAGCTAATAATGTCGGTATCTACTAATTTATCCTATTCACGTTATGCTGGGATGTGGCTACAGAATAACGTTAATATCAGCTTCGAAATTGCACTTGGTCGTAGGTATTAACTGTTATCTAACCTTGCAAACGGCGAACGAGCTAGATAGCGGGTTACTAATGTGTTACAAAATGTGGTTGTTTCCTTTTATTGAGCTAGTTGTTTGGTCAATTCTTGCTTGCTAGGTAAGAACGTCGCAGTGCAGCGAGTTTCTGTCTGGCTAGCTTGTGTGCTAAGGACTCCACTGGATTCCTATCTCATTATGAACAGTGTCAGGCGACCTTCACCTGCCACTTACCCATTTGGCTGTATAACCAGAGTTAACTAGTTTCATGTTCGCTAAATAGGACTAACATTTCTGGGATTGTCAATGTGTGTGTTGCAGTTCTGGTAGGAGCCGGCCTTTTCCAGACACTTGCGGAAAACGCGTCAAGAAGTCACCAGTGCTCCCGTAGCCTCGTCCAGCTCTGCAGGAGGTCTCCGGCCGACTGGATCACGTTTCAGCATCTTAACTTCCTGAAACGCCAGGTAGGCTACACGACGTCCGCTGTGGCGCAGCTGCCATAAACGTTTGAGGTGAAATTTTACTTGGGTACAGCTACTCTGTTTCTGTAATTCAGTGATAGACTGAAAAATACATTGCAGCCATTTAGCAGATGCTCTTACAGCTTGCGCAGCGTTTAAGTATGGTATCAGTTTATACCGCTTGATATATACTGAGATAATGCAGGTGAACTCGTAGCTACAAATGCTTTCAACGGTTAAAATTAAAATTCACCCTAGTGGTGTTTTTTGTCATTTATTGGTCCCTCATGCTATTGGAAGGTTAAACGTTTTGTAACTTGGTAACTAGGTACCTTGCTTGCTGAGTACTGCATCCAAAATGTGCCTTTTTGACTTTTTTCTTTGAATCGCTATTAAGAGTGGAGGTGGCTGCTCAAGTTGTACGAAATGTGCCGTTTTACCTGATATTTCCAGAACCTGCTGTAAATATCTAGAAGATAGGTATGTTGTTTGGGGTGCATTTTGGACCATATTATCGGTGTACACACCAATTTAAAATAAAAATTTAAACAATATAAATTTCACCCTTCAGGCTTTTTGCATCAGTGCCGCAGTAGTGAGGTAAATGAGCTTTGAGAAGATTGCAGGTTCAAATCCCTGGATGAGGCACAGCTTGAATGAGGGTTTTGAACCAGAATGGTCTGAAACAGAGCTGCCCAACCCATTTCCTGGAGGCCTACAGTCCTGTAGGTTTTAAGGTCAAACCTAATTTGACACGCCTGATTCTATTCATTTGCAGCTCGATGAGATGTCTATCTGTTGAATGACATGTGCTTTGCTTGCATTGGAGTGAAAGCCTACAGGATGGTAGATCTCCAGGAACAGGGCTGAGCAGCCCCTTTTTCTGAGCAGACCTGTTTGTAATGCTGGTGTTACTAAATACTGGAAATAGCTGCTCCTTTAAACACTCACTCTTTCCTCCTCTTCCTCAGTATGTGATGAAGAACGGCGGCGGGCTCCGCCAGCGGGCCAGGGCCAAGCGGGAGCCCATCTCGGGCGCACTGGAGGACCACGATGACTCGGTGGTGCGGCAGGTCCAGCAGGTCCAGCAGGTCCCGGCCATAAGGCCCATCGTCATGGGGACGGCAGCGGCGGCGGCGGCGGCGGGGCAGGAGGGGAAGGCCCAGGCAGAGTCGGGGGCGGAGTCGAGAGCGGAGTCAGAGGCGGAGTCAGAGGCGGAGCGCGAAGCGCGCCTGGAGAGGCAGTGGAAGGAGCTGAAGGTGGACCGGGCCGAACTCTTGGGGGTATACGCCCGGCTCTCAAAGATCAGACTCACAGGTACTGTAATGTCTGCTCATACTGAGAATTAAAGCATTACATATTCAAACAATATAAGTGTAGCTGTGTAAAAGATTTCTTTCTAATCTTACCTTCTAGTGTTGCGATATATAGCGGATATGGCTCGGCTAGTTTGCTTATGAAGCACTGTGAGGTGCAGTAAAGCAAAGACCTTGTAGCACGTTACCCTGGCAACACCCTGACGACAGGACCCTTAGATTAAAAAATAACAGTGTTTCCCATAGCTAGGGGTGATTTTGCCTTTAGCTGACTGGTAACGCTTTGGTCTTTGGAGTCTTTGGGTGAGGGAGAGGCCTGGGTCCAGATATCACCTCGGGCAAATCTCCTGCACTCATTGCAAATACTAATGGTTGTTTGTTAACATTACACATAGTTATTATAAGTGGGCGCTTGTGCTTTCTTGGTGATACCGCATGTCTGGTATTCCTGAGAGGAAAAGTGCTATGTTTTGACAGCAGTTAGGGGTATTTTTCTCCCTCAGTTGGTTAGTCATGTTTTACAATGTCCTGCAGCCTCTGCCGGTCTGTTGCAGTTTGCCAGGGGAGCTGCATTGCTGTATCATAAATATTTGTGTAGCCTTCTAAACATCTTATTTCAAGGTATGATCAGACTTGTTGTGGTGAGGAACTGATATTTGCTCCAGAATGCTTCAGCTGGTTAAAGGGGCCCGTCACAGGCCAGCTGGTCCATGTTGTTGCTGGTTAGAGTCCTGATTGCTGCAGGTTAATGATGTGTTTGTGTGTGTGTGTGTGTGTGTGTGTGTGTGTGTGTGTGTGTGTGTGTGTGCGTGAGTAAGTTTGAGCGCCTGCGCGTCTGTGTCTGTGTGTGTGTGTGTGTGTGTGTGTGTGTGTGTGTGTGTGTGTGTGTGTGTGAGTGAGCCTGTCTGTGTCTGTGTGAGTGAGTGTGTGTGAGTGAGTGTCTGTGTGTGTGAAATTGACTCTGCATTAGTTCATACTGGCCCTGGTTCCTCCGGTTACCTCAGCACTGGCCCGCAGGTTAGCAGGGTTTGTCAGTCAGAGCCGTTGACGTGCATCTCCTCCAGTTGGGATGAGCCCCCTCTTGTGCTGTGTGAACAGGAGGGAGGGTGTGTACTAACCACTGCCTGGTGGGTGAGTGTTTAGCTGTAGTGCTCCTGGAGTGTAGTATTAATAATAATAATAATAATAATAATAAGGAATAAACTCTGTTTGTTTCATACAGAGAAGCAAGGAACTCAAAGTACTTAACAGTATAAAAAAGAAAGAGTAACCCCATTGACACCAGAGGCATAATTAGGGAAGAGGGGGCTGTGTTAAAGTCTAAAGAGCTGGTCTGTGCAGGAGTGTGAGGAATGACTGAATGAAGACCGGTACGAAGCAGGTCTGTGGTTTCTGTGAATCATGGAGGAGGCGAAGACCAAACCCGCCACCCCGCCACTTTTGCTCTGGCGAGGGCCGCGGGATGCGCTCGCTCACTCGCCCGCCCACTCGCTCACTGCCGCGGTGCGCGTGGCTGATATCAGGCCTGCGGGTGTCGTCTTTCACGTTTCTCCTCCTCCCAGAGAGAGGGAGAGACAGATGAACCACATCCCTGTCCTCTGCTGTCCCAGCCGTGGCACCTACCTGCTCTTCCTCTCTGTGCTTAATGAAACGCTTTGATGTGTGGGTTTGATGCGGTTCTCGCCCACGCGTGCACTCATACGCACTCTCTCCCCACCCCCCCGTCCTTAAGGTAAATCAACAGCAGGTTAAACCCCCCCCCCCCCCCCCCCCCCCCCCCCCCCCCCAGTCTCTTCAAAAGGATTATCATCAGATGCTGGTGTCTAATTTAGATGGCCGTTGGGAGTTATAAGAGCTTAATCTAGTGTAGGTGTTTAAAAGCGCAGTGTGTGCGTCACGCTCGTCATGGGAGCGTAGCGCGGGCTGTTTGGCGGGCGAGGTCGCCCGGGGGACGCTGGGGCCGCTCCGGGACGCAAGGCGCGCGCGTGTGGCGTCTCCACGGCGATGGCTCTGATCGATTTAGATAAGGAGCCAGCAGCTGCCCGGGGGGCGGAGCCTCTGTGAGGAGCCGGATCCCTCAGACCGCGAGCGGCGATATGCTTGACGCTTCGCCAGGTAAAACAGATCGGCGCTATTTTTAAACGGCGATTCGTCACGGCGACGGGAGGGGGAGTGGGGGCGTGAGCGGGCCGCGTTTCATCTGCGTAACCGAGCGCCTGAGGCAGAAAATAACCCCGCACCGTTGTCAGCGCTCGGAAGATGTATTCACTTCCTGTTTTTTTTTTTTTTTTTTGGCATGGCGGCATAGCTGAGATTAATCGAAGAGTAGTCGTCTAATGTTGGCGGGTTTTCTCTGGTTGCAGCGTTGGTCGTCACCACGGCAGCGGCTGGCTACGCCATGGCTCCGGTGCCCTTTGACCCCAGCTGCTTCCTGTTGGCCGCCGTGGGAACGGGCCTCTCTTCCTGTGCTGCCAACTCCATCAACCAGGTCAGTTAATACATGTCACACTGCCGCCCTGCCCGCCTGGGAGACAGCCGGCATCTGCTTTATCATCCTTCTGTGTGTGTGTGTGTGTGTGTGTGTGTGGTACGTGTGTGTGCGTGCGCGCCTGTTTGGCTGTTCCAGCCTCAGCTATCAGCCTTGGTCCTTGATCCGTGTGGCAGACGGACGCCTGAGTATCTTGGAAAGAATTGGGCCTCGATGATGTCTCTGGCGTACATGATAACCAAACCTAGCGTAACCCAATGAGTTTTTACCTCTTGTCCTGTAATTGCATTACGTGTGTGTGTATGCACCTGCATTGGCAGCACAGGGTACCTGTGCAGAACTGTGGCCCTCAGGCGTAGCGTCCCATCTGCTGTAGCGTTCAGTGGCACTTGATGGGGTCCTCACAAGTTGTGGTCCTGACTGTTTTTTTTTACACAACATGATGGCGACTGAAGTCGTGAGGACGCTGGTCCAGGGGTGTTCGCGTTGTGGGGTGGAATTTGAAGCGCTGGGCTTGTACACGGGTCGTGGGGATCTGAGCTGTGGCGGGTCACCCGCTTTTTCTCCCGTTAAACGGAAAACCGTGTCCAGGTCGAGTCGCGTGACGCGCGCGGCGCTTGTGTTAAATTTAGCAGGCGCTCTTGTGCCGGGCGACACGCGTGCGATGAAGGAGAGACACGGCGCGGCGTTAATAATTCACAGCGACGGGTGGCGCGGACAAAGGGCTGAGCGTCGGGAAGCGCTAGCGAGCGTAGGAGCCCCCCCCGTCTCCCGCGCACAGCTGCTGACTCACAGGGCATTTCAGCCGCAGTAATTGGGCCTTAATGGTGTGTTTTTTTTTCTGCTGTTATTGTTAGATTTCTATCGCGTTTGCTCTCGGAGATGAATGAGGCAGTTATTCAGTGCTGGCGAGGACGCCGCTGTTGTGAATGTTCTGCAACACAAATGCATGCTAATACGCACATTTTCCTTAACAAACGCTTGCGCGCACACACACACTCACACACACACATACACACACTCACACACACACGCACGCACGCACGCACGCACTCACACACACACACTCACGCACACGCACACGCACACGCACACTCACTCACTCACACACATGCACACTTCACACATACAAACGCACACACACACACACACAGACACACACACACGCACACACACACACACTCGTCGTTCGGCAGGGTGAGCACTCTTCTCCAGAGGCGTATCTGAGCGGTGCGTTAAGAGGACTCCGCTGCACTGTTATTATTTTCCACTGAAAGCCTGTATGGAGGGTGGAGAAATGAAAGGGCCAGCGCTCAGACTCTCGTAATGGCTGAAGCAGTCGGGGCCGGTCGGGGCCGGTCGGAGCTGCTGAGTGTTGACGTTACACGCAGGAATGCGGCCCGTGACTTAACAATATTAGTCTAACGGACGACCTCTCCTCCAGCCCTCGCCTGGGCTCCATTTAGCCGCCGCTCGAGCCTGTAATTTGGGAGAGAGACTGATGGTACCGCAGGTCCCTGCCCCGGGGGGCGAGACTGCGCCCCCCTTAGCTGACGCCCGCAGTCATGTGATGGGTCTCGACCCGAGGTGGCCCGGTAGAGACACGCGAGTGACGAAGTGGCTCCAGACGTCAGGGGTTTGTTGCCTGTGGAAGGAGGGCTCCTCTTCAGATCAAATCCAAACAAATCAGATCCATTTAGTTTGTATCGCCCTTTTTACAGAGAACTGTCGCAAAGGTGCCTGACAGGGTTAGGGAAGGAAAACTGGGCTGGAAGCAGGCCTCTTGAGGCCTCTTTTTCTTTTGCAAACGCAAGCCATGTTAACTTGGCAACAGAGACGCTGACGCATTATATTGAGATTGAGATCATTTTGTTGTCTTGTCACTGACAGTCAGGTTAATTCCCCTGGTGAATGCTGCGTTTTCCCTTTGATGGCTTCAGTTCGTGTGCTGCGCCCCCCTCTCTCTCCCCCCCCCCCCGCCAAAAACGTGCAGCAGGTGTGCAAATACAGGCGCGGGTGTGAGGAGCGTGCTCGTTTCTGAAGCGGGGGGAGGAGGCGATGCTTTCAGGTCAAGCGTTGAGGGGGAGCGTTGAGCGATGCGAGGCGTGCCGCTGACGGTTCGCTCTGCTCCTGAGCCAACGCTTCGCGCGCCGCCCCGCTCCCTCTGACGGTCCCTGGCAGAAGCGCTTCACGCC
>NC_049202.1:61896776-61919276 GCF_013347855.1 Anguilla anguilla | reverse complement strand
TGCTGGTTTTGTTCCGGCTGGCCTAGATTGAGCTGGGTTATGAGAGAGCTGGTGTCCCGGATGAGGCCAGGTAGAGCTCTGGAATTTGCCTGGCGGTTTTGGCGCTTCCTCCAAATTCCGGGTATTGGAGAGCCGTGGTAACCAGCGCGTTGTGATGACATCACCCCTCCCTGGGTGAGAGAGCCCCCCTCCCTGGCAGTGCCCGGCTTTCAAACAGCCCGTCTGTGTCTGTGAGTCTGGGGGGGTCAGACCACACCGGGGCCAGACGCTAGCGGTTCCGGGGGGGGGTGATTGGGGGGGGGGCGGTTTGCGTGAAGGTCCTTCTGTGGGCCGGTGCCTCTCTGGTGTGGAGAGGGGGGTCTCTCAAGGGGCACTCAGGGTTTTTTGGAGAACAAGGCCCTAATAGACAGGGACACAGAGCCGGGACTGTGTGTGTGTGCGTGTGTGTGAGAGAGTGTAGCTGTGTGTCTATGTGTGAGAGAGTGTAGCTGTGTGTCTATGTGTGAGAGAGTGTAGCTGTGTGTGTGCGTGTGTGAGAGAGTGTAGCTGTGTGTGTATGTGTGTGGGCCGCTCTCTGGGGTCAGGTCAGGGGAAGCTCTTCCCAGGTGTTCCGGTCCTCCGTGCTCAGGGCGGTGATCAGTCCACACTCGGGGCCCTAATCGGGGGTAATTGGATAATTGGGTTTGGAGACCGCTTCAAGCTGGGCCAGGCATCTTGGGGGCAGCCGGAGGTCCCGGCAAAGCAAACAGAATGGGCCCAGTTTCCCCTCCGGGTGGGGAGCGCTTCAGACTGACAGCGAGACTGACTGGCCTCGTCCCGATAGGCGGGAAGGTCGACTTTGCTTCTCAAGTCTGCGCGAGGCACAGCCTGAGAGAGAGAGAGATGGAAAGAGAGATAGAGAAAGAGAGGCACATTTGTGTGTGGTGTTGAATTTGCGTTTTTGGGAAACCAATAATGAGCCGTTCCCATAGTGACGAAAGCTGGCCAATAGCAGGCGGAGGTGGAAATGCACTGGCGAGTGGCAAGTTACAGGCTTAGCCTCCTGCACCTTAATGACCAATGGGGTACCAGCACACTGTGGCTAATCTAATTACACAACAGGCCCATTCAGCGTTTGGTGTGTTTTATGCGGAAAGCCAATGGACATTATAATAAAACACCCGTGTGCGTTGTAGTCACGTGTGTCGCATATTGCATTTAGAGCAAAATGTATCCTTTATTTGCTTCTGTGAAGAAATAATGAGATGTATGGTAGCAAGATAAATACGTCTTTGTCCTCTTATGAGTGATGTATTTTGTTCTAAATGCAATAACGGATCTGGATTATCTTCCTCTGCATCCAGAATTCCCGCAGTCCTGCCTGTATTACAGCATCAATCATTCTGATAATCTTTCATATGGACGCTGTAGGTCAGATGGGGGGGTGGTGGGGGGGCAGCGGGAGGAAGGTGGGGGGGGTTTGGGATTGGTGGCAGCACAGGGCCCGCTGATAATTCCAGGGACTCCCCGCTGAATTAAGGAATGTCGAATCCTCCCCCCCCCCCCCCCGCCTCCCCAGGGACCACTCCCTGTGTGTGACTACGGTGGGAAGTGAGGAGCGAACAGTGCACATTTCGTCTATTTTGGTTCTTTTTTTATTTTTCTTTGAAATGGCAGCTCTTTGGAACCGTGTCAAATGGAGCCTTTTTTTTGAAGCAGTCTACTGTACGGCAAAGCGTAAAACGATGTCTTCTCGCTAATTATGCTAATTGGAAAGCGGCCTTAAATATTTCATCCCTCCGGGGTGGGGTGAGGTGGGGGGGGGGCGGGCTGTCTCCGAGGGGAGGGCTTTAAATGATTGATGGGTCTTTATTGTGTGTTCTGCCGGGCCATTGAGACAGATGGGGCCCGCTGTAATTGCGGTGTGTGGATCTGGCGTGTAGTCGGTGCTGCCGAACCAAATCTGGGGATGCAGTGAAGATGTAAGGTATGAAATTTTAATGGGTCCTTTTTTCGCCGTCACTTGATCCCGGTTACCCAAACGCGGCCGGGCTGAGCTGCACCGGAAATCTTTTATTAGTCCTGCGGAGCCACGCCCCCCTTCGCTCCGATTGGTCAGCGAGAAGTTTACCTGTCTTGGGTTTCAAAGTAAACAGGCATGGAAATGTTGCTTGTGGGGTGGGTGGGTTGGGGGGTTGGGGGTTGGGGGGTGGTGATGGGGAGGGAGCGGTGGCGTTTATTTAAAAACTCCATTGGCTGCTCCGTGTCTCTGCTCCCAGCACGGAGACCGCAGGGATGAAGCTCTGGTTCTTGGGTTCCAGGAGAGCGAAAGCTCCATACATGTCGCCCGCATGCATTTTTAAAAGCCTCATCTGAACGTCCTGGGTCCTGCTGCCGTGGCCAACGTGCTGTAAATGGGCAAGGGGAGCTGGGGACGCTGGGAACCTGGGCTGGGGGGGGGGGGGGGGGGGCTGACTGCTTCAGTCCTGGACACGGGCCTTCGTTTCATTTTTATGGACGTTTACGCAATGTTTCTGTTTCTTGGAACGGAGTCAGGAGGAGAGTGGATTGTGGGTAATTACTGAAAGGGTTCAGCGTGTGCTCATGTGTCTGAAAGGAATGGAAGGTATAAAGAAACATTGCTCTGTAATTGCTGCTATCGGTTATAATTGTCAGTATCAAAATAACTCTCTGATTAAAATTTGCTTGCTTTTCCAATGCCGTGTATCGCCAGATTTTAATTTGCGTGAAATTGCTGTTGATTCAAGATCATTAATGTGGGGAGGGGTCAGGATCTTTGTTCTATGTGGATGGAAAGCACATCAGTCCCTGAACTCTCTGTTTTCTGCTTCATTGGAATTAGGCTGATATTATATATATATATAATACGTCCTCTCTCTGTTAATTCTCCCCCAGTCTGAGGTTGGGTAGTGACGTGGTTCGAGCAGACCCCTGCCTCTCATAAGTCTGAAACCCAACCACCAGGTTCCATCTGGGCCTTCTCCTTCTCCACAACCTGACAGGGAGCCTCTCGCCCCCTCCCAAATTCATACGACAGCCCCACCATCCAATCAGCACCCTCCCTTCAAGGACGAGACCCGCTCCTCCAGAGGGCCCAAAGACAAATAGATGGCCCACCCACCTAAGTCCCAGCAGCTCCTGTCTCCACCCGCTCGGGTTCGAATCCCCTCCGTTTACCGTGGGACTGCCCCCCCCCCCCGCGCTGCACCTCTACGAGGGCCGTTAGGGGTAACAGAATCCCGCGTCTCCCCCAGTGCCCCCTCAGCCGCCATCAAAGACGACCAGGCCGCAAGTTTTATCTGCTTCCCCACGAGAGGTAGCGACAGAGGATACGCTTTCAAACGCCGTCGAAATTCCTCCAGCGTGACGCCATCCCCCCCGGCTCTGTTCCTTCTCTCTCTCTCTCTCTCTCTCTGTTTCTCTCTCTCTCACTCACTTCTTTTTTTCTTCCTCTGCCTGCGATTTCAAAGGGAGGCCGTGCCGATGGCCGCCGTTTGTTTGAAATCACCTGTTTCCTGTCTGGCGTGTATATTTTCATTGTTGAAAATGGCCCCCTTGGGGAATCTTTTCTTGTTTTTTATTTTTAAGCGAGGCTTGAGCCCGGAGACTCTCGGTTGCCGTAGAGAGCTCTCCGCAGTGAGCCGTGCTCGAGGACTTTGGGAAAGGGCTTCTGACACGGACCCGGGCTGGAGGAGTCGCGTCAGGCGCATTAACACAGCCCTTCACGCACAGCGCGCATTAACACAGCCCTTCACGCACAGCGCGCATTAACACAGCCCTTCACGCACAGCGCGCATTAACACAGCCCTCCACGCACAGCGCGCATTAACACAGCCCTCCACGCACAGCGCGCATTAACACAGCCCTTCACGCACAGCGCGCATTAACACAGCCCTTCACACACAGCGCGCATTAACACAGCCCTTCACGCACAGCGTGCATTAACACAGCCCTTCACGCACAGCGCGCATTAACACAGCCCTTCACGCACAGCGCGCATTAACACAGCCCTTCACGCACAGCGCGCATTAACACAGCCCTTCACGCACAGCGCGCATTAACACAGCCCTCCACGCACAGCGCGCATTAACACAGCCCTCCACGCACAGCGCGCATTAACACAGCCCTCCACGCACAGCGCTCATTAACACAGCCCTCCACGCACAGCGCACATTAACGTGTACAGTGGAGACCAGCCATCGCTCCACTTCCTACGGAAAGCCAGTGTGTAAACCAGGTGTGGGGGGGTTTGGGGGGTTTATTGGCTGGGGGGAGATAGCTAGTTTGGAGTGGGGGGGTGGGGGAGTGGGGGGGGGGGTGCAGTAACAGACTTGTTTAACAGAGTGCCTTATCCATCCATCAGTCAGCGATCCATACGGTCCGTCGCCGCCGGCGATCGTTAGCGGCCTGCTTTGATTGGGTAATTGACTGCAGATGACGGCTCTAAGCGCTGGAGGTTTATTTATTTATTTATTTATTTTCCTCACGCGCGCGCGTGAGGGTTGGCGTGTCGCGGAGGCTGCATCGATTAGCGCCATGCGGACAGCCGCCTGAGGGGTAGAATTAAACCAGGGGACACCGTCTCTCCTTTTTGGGGGTGTCCCGGTTTTGGGACACCGTCTCTCCTTTTTGGGGGTGTCCCGTTTTTGGGGGGCCCCCAGGACCTCCCCTCAGGAAGTAAGAGGCCCGACCTTCGTCTCAGCCCCTCTTAGAGGTTTACACCCCCCCCCCCAGGACGCGGAGGAATCTCTTTAATCTGCGCGCGATCTCTCACCGCCCCGCCGAACGCACTGATGTCCCGAGCGAGCGGGGGTGGGCGGAGCCTGCGTAAATATTTAACGAGGCGGGGCCTGTTTAATAGTTAATGGCTTAGTGTAGTTAATTCTTTATCCTCTGCGATCCTGCAGGGGTTTGGCCCCGCGCCAGTCAGGCCTCTGCCGTACGCCACCGGGCGCTCTGGCGGAAAGGCGCGGCTCGCGGAAACGCTGACCTGCCATGGCGGTTTTCACGACGCCGCCAGGAAGAGAGCGATCAGTTCACAGTCAAACTACTTTCCTCCCCACCCCCCTTGGCTTTTCAAATTAAAAGCTCACGTTAGCGGGTTACGTCGGGGGGGGGGGGATAGGGGACAGGGGACAGGGGACAGGGGACAGGGGACAAGGGACAAGGGACAAGGGACAAGGGACAAGGGACAAGGGACAAGGGACAAGGGACAAGGGACAAGGGACAAGGGACAAGGGACAAGGGACAAGGGACAAGGGACAAGGGACAAGGGACAAGGGACAAGGGACAGGGGACAGGGGACGGCCCGGCTTGTAAAAGCGGTGCAGGCGTAAGAGGGCTGTCCTCCTGGGCGCCCGCGTGCGGGCGGGGCATGAATAAAACATGGCGCGCGTCCCGCGAAGTGCGCTGGAACGCGGCTTCGCTTCATGCCCGCGTGCGCGGGGCGAGCGGGAGCTGCCGTAATTACAGCGTGCGTCACGCCTGGGCAGCCTCGCCGCCAGCGCAGAGCTCCGGGCCGTACGGCACGCCTGGGCAGCCTCCCCGCCAGCGCAGAGCTCCGGGCCGTACGGCACGCCTGGGCAGCCTCCCCGCCAGCGCAGAGCTCCGGGTCGTGCGGCACGCCTGGGCAGCCTCCCCGCCAGCGCAGAGCTCCGGGTCGTGCGGCACGCCTGGGCAGCCTCCCCGCCAGCGCAGAGCTCCGGGCCGTACGGCACGCCTGGGCAGCCTCCCCGCCAGCGCAGAGCTCCGGGTCGTGCGGCACGCCTGGGCAGCCTCCCCGCCAGCGCAGAGCTCCGGGCCGTACGGCACGCCTGGGCAGCCTCCCCGCCAGCGCAGAGCTCCGGGTCGTACGGCACGCCTGGGCAGCCTCCCCGCCAGCGCAGAGCTCCGGGCCGTACGGCACGGGAAAACACCGCCAGATTAAACCGTTATATTCTCGTTAGCGGCCTGGAGGTCGTTAAGAGTCTCCCGGGCGACAGGCGAATGCGGTGTCGCGACAGGGAGTTATTATTGTACTTCAAGCGCCGGGGGGAGAGGACCGGAGATTAGGGCACGGTTCCCTTGGCCTGTGCTGTGCCTGTGCCTGTGCCTGTGCCTGTGCTGTGTTTGGTTGGGTTATGCTGTAAAGGATTGTGTTGAGCTGTGTTGTGTTGAGTTGTGTTGCATTTGCTGATTTAAGTTATGTTTTGCTGTGTTGGATTGTGTTGTGCTTTGTCGTGTGTTAGGCCTGTGTTGTGTTGTATTTCATTGTGTTGTGTTGTGCAGTGCTGTGCTGACAGGTTTGTGCGATGGGCATTTTTGGCATCACCTGTTGAATTTACCCATTTCGCCCCTACATGTAAAGATGGTGGCAAAGATGACCTTTGACCTTGCTCCCGCCCGCTTGTGGCAAAAACTGCTGCAGTTGATGTAGTCCCTTTGTTTTTCTTTCTCTTTGCTTTTTTAAATGTAATCATGCCCAGACATCTTGAATGGATGCCGGGTGATTACTGCGGAATGAGCAGGCCTCTCTCAATCAATAGCTTCTGTCTGGCAGCGCAGTTGGCCTTCGGTCAGGACGTTCGTTAGCGGCTCCGAGCCGCCTCTTTTTCTTCGGCTGCGGTTTTCGTATTTTTAAGAAGGGCACGGCGCGTTTCTGAAGAGGCACGTCGGCTCTGCGTCGAGCTGAACCGGGGGGGGGATTACGGCTCGCTTTCTTCTGACAGGTCAGCCCGTCTCGAGGGGGCGGGGCGGGGCAGGGCAGGGCGGGGACGGGACGGCGGTGGATGGCGCTTTATCTCGTCTGCGATCAGACGGGGAGCTCTGGAAGGGTCAGGAGTTTGGGTTTAACCAGGGTCGCCTTACACCTTTTTAATACAGTGGCTGAAGTGGAGATTTACGGAGGTTCCGGAAACTTCCCCCTCTTCACCCCCCCCCCCCCCACCCGCCTCTTTATCCAGCCCAAGGTCAGTAGTGTGAAAACACTCCGGTGATCTGAACGAAAAGTCAACTGCCATCTCTCCTGTCCCAGCCAGAGCTGGCCGAGGTCCTGGGGGGGGTTGCCAGATCGGTGGAGCACCCCCCCACGAGGAGGAGTTGGACGGTGTGAAAGGAAGAGAGGAAATGAGGGGATGGCGGTCCTGGCTCACATAAAGGAGGGATGTGTGGTGGAGCCAGCCCTCCTCTGCTGGGATCAGAGCTGTTTCTCGTTTTCAGATAAATTAATTTCTGCGGTGATGACTTACTTTGCGTGCGAGGCGTCTTCCTCCCCTCTTGTGGTTTCGCCCCGCTCTGTTTACACACCTGAAAGATGTCAAGAGCAGACGGGGGGGGGGGGGGGCAGGGCTTGGGTCGACCTGGCTGCAAAAAGGGCTCGCCCTGGAGGAGAGCGGATGCTGGAAGTGATCCGGGGGGAGGGGGGCAGCACCCCGTCCCTTCCCGTTCCGTCATCTGGGACTTGGCTCGCAAGTAGGGCAATTAGAGCCTTTGTGCAATCAACAGTCTGCACCTTCTATTCTCTGTGTTATTCCCCTCTCTCTTAGAGAAACATGAAAGAGCAGGGTGTTTTTCCCTCTGTTTACAGTGTAGAGTAGGCAGAATGAGCAGGTTACCTCAGGGAGAAGCTGAATTGTCTCGCACCCTCCTTGTACGTTCGCAGGCATGTCAAAATGGAGACGACATGCCTGGGTTTGCATCGTCTTGCTCTGCGGTCTTTTCCTTTTGAAGGGTCGCCCTGGTGACTGATGAAGGCTCTGGACACTATGCGTTCCACTCGAGGTTCACTCGAGACCTTGTTAGCCATTCTGAGTCTGTCAGATGGGCGGGAGAGTCGATAGCCGCCTGGCGCTAGCGCGTTAGCCCTGCGCTCAGCTAGCTCGGAGCTCAACCCATGTCCTGGCACCTCTCCTTTTTGGGAGGGGTGTGGCCCCCTTCGCTCCCATCCACCCCCCACTGACGGGTGGTGTTCCCCGAGCGGTGCCCCCCAAGGTTAGACCCGAGTCGCCGTGCCCCCCCCCCCTTGGGTACGGGGGGGCGTATTCCGGGAAACCGCAGATGGGCTGGATAATGGCGCACACAAGGCTCATTCTGAGGGCCCGTCTACTGCATTAGCACTCTGGAGCCACAGGTTCACATACATCATGTGCTCTAATGGATGGGCTTTTAGCAGCCGTGTGTAGTCGTGGTATGCTGAGAGCCATGATCATTAACATAGACCCCCCCCCACCTCCCCCCGACCTTCTGAGCTTCCATTCTCCTCTCTCACTTTGGCCCACGATTCTGTTTATCTCAAATTGCTTTTGTTTCACTTGAAAGTGCTTAGCAATATTTCATTCCTGGACAGTCGTACAAGTCAGAAGGTTTCAAAGAGGGTTCATTCATTAGTTTTTTTTTTCTATTTTCTTCTAAAGATGCAAAAAAAAAAAAATGTAATTCATTTTTTTTAAATGGCACAATAACAAGTAATGGCATGTCCTAACACAACCAGCGGGAGTACAGCCAATGGTGACATGACCCACCTCCTGAAGAAGGATGAGACGTGCTTAATTAACAAAGGCCAATGTGTGTACGTAACTAAGGGTCTGGCAATGAGAGGGGAGAAAGAGAGAGAGAGACTGAGAGAGAGAGAGGTTGCGGTGGCGTTGGTGGCGAACGGGAGTTGGGTGCGCTGTGCTTCCTCAGACCACAGGCCCCCGTACTTGTCATCTACGACTTGTGTCACGGCCCCAGCCCCGGGGAATCCTGGGAAGTTTTAACGCGATCTCTTTTGAAGACGGCTGAGCGGATGACTGTGGCCGTGTGACCCCCCCCCCCCTCCATTTTAAAACAGACCTCTTCCAGATGGCTGAGCTCAGGCCCGGGCCCAGCCAAGCGTCTTCCCGGCGGCCATGTTCTTCCTCTCGTCCCGTCGCGTCGGGGCCTAATGGTCGGGAAACACGAAACGTGGGATCCGCCGAAACCCCTAATGATGTCAGCGGCGGCGCGGAACTTTAGTTTCCGTGGCGCTGTGCGCCAAGGCGAACGTGCGTGCACATATATGTGGAGTGCGTGCGCGGGTTTGAAAAACAAAGGGAAGAAAAACGGGCTTAAATAAAAACACTTGGGGGTTTTCTGTCATCGTGGAAGCATTGGAGGATTCTGATTCAGTGTGGGGTTTTCGTTAGCCCCGCCAGAGCAGCGTGGAAGCATTTGATCATGGTAGTGTCCTGGGTGTGCCCTGAACATTAGCTTAATTGTTCCCTGTCCGTTGGGGTAAACGGATGCTTTTAAAACGTGCCGTGTGCAGTGGAGCGGAGATGTTGGGCGTAGGGCGAGGCCGCCGTCGTCTGGCGGTGTGACTGTTACTAAGGCGCATCACTGGAAGGCCGGTGGGAAGCATTGTGTTTTGGTTCTGTTTTTTTTTGTTTTGTTTTGTTTGTGGTTGTTTTTTTTCTTGCCAGATGAGGCTCAGGCCTGCTGGTGTTCTCCTCCTCGTTTGTACGGGCTCCAGTAACGCGTCGTCGGCCGGGTGACGTAACGCCCTTCCGTGGAGCGAGGAGAAGCGGAGCGGGCGCCGGGCCTGCTCTGCTCGGTCCTCCCCGGCCTGCGGGTCTTTAGCGGTGCCGACGGTTCAGAACCGCCGCCGTGGGCCGCGGCGGAATGTTCTGTGGAGCAGCGCCTCGTTTCCTCCACCATGTACCACTGAAGCAGTTGTGGAGAGACCACTGGAGCAATCGAGTATCCTAAATTGAGTCAAGTTCTTAATTCCATAAAATTCGTACAGTGATTTGATGAACTTCCAGTTTCAGAAGTTCTGAAAGTCGGCCTCGCGCAACGACGGACCAGCTTGTGAAATTTCGCTCAGTGCAGATTTTTACAGTGCTGAAAATTGGCCCACAGTCCACCACCGTGGGGTGTAAGAGGGACTGCAAGAGGTCCACAGTGAACGGTTTGAGAATTGTGTTGTGGAGATAGATTGGCAGATCCCTGTTCCTTGATTTCTCTGGTCCTAATTTTAACCGCAGAAGGGCATCCACACCTCTCCTGTCGTGAGAGCCTGTTGGGATCTGTTCAACTGATGAGCTGATGAACTCTTTCAAGCTCTGCTCCAAGCCCCCCCCCCCCCCCCTATGCCCTGGTACTCTTCACTTTAGACAAAACCTCATGGGTAATCGTTTGCAGCCTCTTGTGTTTGGAAGCAGTTTGGGCTTCTTTGATTCTTCGGGTTGCGGATCAGTTTGAAAGGCATTGTGGGAAGGGAAGCATCCGATGATGATGGTCCGGAAGGGCCGCCGGCTCGCTAATGGAGCGCATGTGAGCGTTTATCTGCATGGCGCTGCGCAGGGCTAGTTTTTGTTTTCCCCTCTCCTTGTCCCCCCATCTTCAGTCTCTGCTCCTGTTGAAGAGGAGCTCGCAGTGGTACCTGGGTATACAGGTGACCCCATTTTCAGGTGAGAGAAATGCCAACATGTCGTTGAAGGTTGGACTTGCAAGACAAGGCAGCTTTGTTTGTATAGCACATTTCATACACTGGGGCAATTCAAAGTGCTTTACAGAGTAGACACAGAGGACCCTGTTTCTCTCTCTTTAGTGCTTCGGCTGGCCCTTAAGCAGGCCGTAAGTCTGGTCCCTTCTTAATTCGGGGGACGGAGACGGGCTTGTGGCCCCATAGACGCAGACACAGATGGAGGTGCTGGTAGGCCGGTCATGTCTCTCTGTAAAACCGTATAGCTCCCGATATGAATTCAGTCATCCAGGCAGTTGTTGTTGACTAAGCCAGCCTGTTTGTGTTTAGAACGCTCTCCCCCCACTCACCTCCCGCCCCCCTCCCTCTCTCTGAGAGTTAGGAATGGCCAACGGCAGCAGAAATGCTCCCTTTTTAACACCGGGATGCGTGGCTAATGAACAAAGCGGCTCTGTTTCGCGAGGCGCCGAATGCTAATTTTAACCCCTCCGCTCTGGGTTTGGGGTGTGCAGGGGGGCGGGGGGGGTGCCCGCTCGCTCGCTCGCTCGGCGTTAGCCCAGGATGGCCGGCGGGCCTCGCCCCCAACTGGATCCGGACGGGTCCGATTCGTCACCGCGGTGGAGAACCTGCGGTGTTCTGGTGGGCAGGTCTCCTGCGGGCCTCAGACGGAACAAAGAGGATTAGAGGAGCGATTTCACGCTAGCGGCAGATGGCGGGAGATATTCGGTGGCGAGGCCTGGCACTCGAGGCTGGTGTTTGAGCCAAAGACGTTCTCCAGCGAGAAGGTCTGGACCCTCCCCCAGGTGGGTTCTGTCTTCCCAGCTCTCTCCTACTTTTCCTCTGTGAGGCTCTGGACCATAGAGCTTCAGGTTCAGTCCCAGTGATTGGATGGGGTTACTGAGCCCCCTTTGAGCATAGCACCAGTATGTGTGCCTAACCAGTTAATATTAATCAAATTTTGATCTATTTCCCAATACTAAACCACTTAGAAAAACCTCTGAAGGGACTTTCCTCAGAAACGTCTGACTACTGTTCTCCCCTGAGAATGAAGGAAGTGATTCATTCCCCCGACCGGCAGGTGTTGCAGCTCTAACGCTGTACGTTAGCAGGAGGACTGGGTGAAATCTGAGGGCTAATGGCACGCGTGACTGGCAGCGAACGCGTGTCCGCATTCATATCCGTTCTCCGACGTGAGGGATGACTTACCCTGCCCAGTCGTACCTGGATCTGAATGACCGCCTTTCTCCGATGAGTACGTAACTACCTCCCAATCAACAGCATGGGGGAAATCCTAGCGACTGATCACAGACTGTTCCAGTCTCGCTCTTACACCTGAGTATGTGTGCTGAGAGGGGAAGAAAAACATCGGCTAGACAGAGGAATGGGCCTGTTGGCAAAAGAGTTCTGCTTTTCCGAACGGCAAGATTAATAATCTGAGAAATCAGTCTTAAAGCAAATGCTTGCAATTATCCTTGCGGTTGGAAACCACAAATTGTGTACTTTAATCAAAATGAGCAGCGTTTTTTTACATTCAGACCACTGTCTTAGATCAGAGGGGATGGAAGGAGCGAGAGAAATCTCATTGACTCTGCAGGCTGAGGTGACTGAACAGGGCTGTCTGTGCACTGAATGGATGTGTGGGAATGGCTGTGATAATGGATGTGGGAGATTGGCTGTGATAATGGATGAGGGAGAATGGCTGTGCTAATGGATGTGGGAGATTGGCTGTGATAATGGATGTGGGAGAATGGCTGTGCTGATGGATGGAGCTGTGGGGCAGTGGCTGTGCTGATGGATGGAGCTGTGGGGCAGTGGCTGTGCTGATGGATGGAGCTGTGGGGCAGTGGCTGTGCTGATGGATGTGGGAGAATGGCTGTGCTGAAGGATGGAGATGTGGGAGAATGGCTGTGCTGAAGGGTGGAGATGTGGCAGTTCCTGGTGCTCATTCTCCACAGATGGGCTTTAAGGCCGTCCTGCAGCCCCCAGGCCTCGTATAAATATTTACTGAGGACTTCCGTCTGATTGAAAGGTCCTGAATGAGGACTTCAGTCACTTTTTAACTGACTCACATTGTGGCTGTGTGTGTGCGTGTGCGTGTGTGTGCGTGTGCGTGTGGGTATGTGTGCGTGTGTGTATGTGTATGTGTGTCTGGATCTGTGTGTGTGTGTGTGTGTGTGTATGTGTGCCTGGATCTGTGTGTGTGTGTGTGTGTGTGTGTGTGTATGTGTGCCTGGATCTGTGTGTGTGTGTGTGTGTGTGTGTGTGTGTATGTATGTCTGGATCTGTGTGTGTGTGTATAACGTGCGCAGCGCTGACCCGTAGAGCACACGCGTGTGTGTTTTCTGTGCGCTGATGCTGGTGATGTGCGTGCTGTGTTTGCCCACCTGTGCTGTCTCCAGGGCTGCACGCAGGTGGTCTGGAGGAATCCACCGATGGGGGGGGGGGGGGGGGGGGATGTGGGTTTGTCCGCTAGCGCGCGGCGTTTTGACAGCATGCGTCAGACCCCTGTCACGCGCCTGATTGCTGATTATAGTGCTGCCGTGGTGACAGGTTGGAGGGCGGAGGCAATGTAGGAGAAGGCTGGGGGGCTTGTCAATCATAGCCAGAGGCCCCCCCCTCCCCCCGCCCAAACTCGCGTGCGCCTCTCCAGCGCTCCCTTACCTCCCTTCGTGTCCGGACATGGCCTCGCCCTGCTGGTGGGCTGTCTGCACTGAGCACGCTCAGTAAGAGGAGAGAGTAGGGTGCGTGCGTGTGTATGTATGTGTGTGCGTGTGTATGTATATGTGTGTATGTGTATGTGTGTGTATTTCTCTATGTGCGGTGAAAAACTCAGCAAAGGCCTGAACTCACCCTGAGGTGTATTGCTCTATGGGCGTGACCAGTGGATAATAATTAGTGATTAAACAGACTTATGTTTCTAAAAACGACACCAAACCAGCTATTCCTGCTCGACACGTAGTGCACACCGTGTCACCCACTCAGTAACCCGCTTCGCACTAACACCCTCCTACGCTAACCCCCCCCCCCCCCGCTCACCCACCCCACACTGACCCGCCCCACACTAACCCCCCCCCCCCCCCCGCTGCAGGGCTCTTAGAGCTGGCTGATCTATGCGCTGCTGTGTACACAGCCCAGCAGGCCCAGGTGTAGCAGTCTGCTCACTGATGACAGGAAGCCGTTTGTTCTGTCCCGTCTTCAGACTGGAAGGGTGGGGGGGGGGTGGGGAGAGTGGGGTTCTGACATTCTGCAGGTCCCTCGTCCCTTTTACCCTCTTTGATGATCCCGGGATGCAGGTCCTGACCCCCGTGTCTGTAAGGGGGGTGGAGGGGGGGGAGAGTAGCGCATCCCACAGCTGCGGATGGACGGAGACCGTGTCATCGCTCAGACAAATTTATGCCACTTGCGGGCGGGGCGGTGGAGACATGGACGGCTGAAGTACGCTCTGGAGGTAACGGGTTCGAGACGAATGCCAGACCCGCGACCGGGCCAGGGGGGAGGGAGTGCGCGGGGGGGGGGTGAATCTGAACTGTGTTCCTCAGATTTGGCCCCGGAGGTCCCCGGGGCTCCTTATCCGCGCGGCATGAAAAAAAAAAAAAAACGTGATTGTTTGCACGACCGGGACGCTCGCCGTGGATCCGCTCTCGTGTGAAAGGGAAGTGACTTCCCCCAAAGCCTTCCCTGGGGGGCCACTCTTCACCACACTGTTTACCCCATCAGCGCGATCAGGAAGCGATCCATGATTGAATTGTTCCGGTGTGTTCTATTAAAAGCCATAATTCGGTATCTCTCGCCAGGAAGCGGGACAGACGGAAACGTTTTCCTGTCGTGGTTAAGTCCTGGGTGGGTGGCTGCGGTTCCGATATGCTGCCGCGTGCGAAGGGTTCGTTTGGCGGAAAGGGAGGGGGTTTGTTGGTCAGATTATTATTTTATTTGGAGAAAGACTCACAGACAGTAATGGAAGTGCATTCTATGCAAAGCAAAAAGCATAGGGAAACAATTTATTATTTATTCATTTTTTGGTGCAGGCTCATAAAGCTATAACCTTAATAGCAATCTGGGAAGATGACATTTTTTGTTTTTCCTCTCATCTGCTGCGTTTTTGCGGACGGGCCCGCAGGTCGGCGTTCCTCCTGCTTTCTGTGAGACTGCGGCCGCACCCGGGGGCTTGTGGGTATAAACGGGGCGGGTAGCGCAGGTTCTAGGGCCCCTCTGAGTGGAATGGCCCCTGAGTGGGGGGGACCACAGGCGGTGGGTGATTGGTGGGTTATCGCACTTCAATCACGCCCTGTTGCTGTGGCGATATTCAGCTCCTTTTATGGGCATATCTAGGAACAAGGGAGATGTTTTTGTCTAAATGAAATGCATTTCTGAAACCTTTCTTCAGAGCTTGGTTTATTCTTCTTTTCTCTCTTCTCCTTCTCTCTCTTCCTCCCTGTATTGTCTTTAGTTCCCTCCGCCCTAGTGTCGTCTTGGTCTGAGGTTGTGTTACACGCGTCACGTTTAAGAAGGAAGCGCTGCTCTGGAAGCAGACTGTCAGTCAGGGTCCTGAATCATGACCCAGCAGTTTGCACATTGGGCCCAATCGCACAGCTCAGAAGTCTAAATGGTTAAAAAAAAGAAAGGTAACCGGTAAAGAAGGGGGGATTTGGGACGGGGCGGAGGGTGGACGGTGAGGCGTGGAGAGGGGCGAGGGTAATTAACGAGCCAGCTGGCTGCTTTGGCTTCCCTGGTGCCGCGATCCCGAAAATTTTCTGAACCAGCATATAAACGCCATTTGTGTCCTAGTCCTTCCATATCCGTGTTCCTCCCGTGGGTCTTTCCTGGTTTATTTTGGCGGGTGATTAAAGTGGGGTGTTGCGTAACGTGGATAGGCCCGGACGGGCGTCCTGCCTGTCCCTTTATCCTCTACCTGCATGACATAGCCCGCAAAAAAGGAAACTTCATCCCTCTCTTCTTCCTGTTTTTTTTTTTCTTTCTTTTTTGTAGCAAGGCAACTGGCAGCATGCTTCCTTTAAATACGGGGTTGTGTATGTGTGTGTGTGTGTGTGGGGGGGTCTATGTTATAGTACAAAAGGAGGCCCCCATGTGCCCCCCCCCTCCCCCCGTGCCTGGCTGTTGGGCCTGAGTGGTGTGTTTGATAACATCGACAGGTGTGGGGAAGCACGCTGTTCTGCCTGTTGGTGTCTGGGATTTGGGAGGAGGTACAGGAGGAGGTACTGCAGTTCTCAGTCCTGATTTAAAAGAGTTCAGTTAAGGAGAGGTCTTTGGGTGGTGGTGGAAGGCTAGGGAGGTCAGGCCAGGTGAAACCCCTACCGTTTCCTGTTTTCATACACTCTTTCATTCACACATTCACCCCATCATCTCACCTGCAATCATCTGAGAGAGAGAGAGACAGAGAGAGAGAATGGAAGCAAAGACAGTAGAGAAAGATGAGAGGGGCAAAGGAGACCACAGACTAAGAGAGAGGGAGAGATTGAGACTGTCTGAGCAGGAGAGAGAGGGATTGAGCCTGACTGAGAGAAGAAGAGAGAAAGAGGATGGGAAACGACTATGAGCTGAAGAAGACCAGAGCTGACAGAAGAGGAAAAATATATGAAGGGACACTTAGTGACTGGCTTTTTCTTTGCCTTTTAAAAAAAAAAAAAAAAAAGAAAAAAGTTTTCTCTCCTCTGTGGCTCATTTGAACAGCCAATCACAGCGCTTGCAGGTAAACGGTCTGGCAGTGGAAAGCTGCCATTGGTGGTGAAAACATCGCATGGGCGGGCCTGACGAGCAGACAGGCTTACCCACCGCCTGGACTCACCGTACGCGTTTAACCGTCCCTCCCCCCCACCCCCGTCCCCCCTGCCCCCCCGCCCCCCCCGCTGGGACTGCGAACGCTGACCCTTCACCCTCCTCAGGGTCAGAGCCCTCGAACCCGTGCTCCGAGGCTGCTGGTCTGAGAGAGCGGTGTCGGCTTCCTCTTTCCAGCTCTTTCCGGCCGCGGGGTCATCGTCCCTGGAAAACGCTCCCACGCGTCCTGGGGTGGGGGGGTGCATTTACCCTCGAGAAACGACAAGCTGCTGACAGCTTACTCAAACCCCCCCCCCTCCCCCAAACCCCCCATTCTAGGAGCATACCAGGCTGGGATATCGCCTGATGGGGAGAGGGGGAGAGAGAGACAGAGAAAAGACTCTTTTTGCAGACTCTTCATAAATTACTGTTACTTATTTATTTAGTTATTTTTGGTTTTAATTTTCCATGGCAGCTAGCGTTTCGTTTGATCAGGCTAGTGTGCAGAGCACAATGTGGAACGGAGCATTAACCCGATCGCATTTCCCACGGCCTGGCTTCAGTCCAGAAACGCATCCTTGCCCTGTCCAATCAGAGGGGAAGGAAAGAAATAACAGAAATGTCTCCATCGCTGATTATGGGTTGTGTGTATGTGTGTGTTTTTTATTTGTTCTTCTCCATGGGTGATCTGTGGCCCGCTGAACCGTATCGGAATACTTCGCTGGTAGCGCCAAAGTAATTAGCGCATTTGTGCCGAATCAGCGTTTTCACTCTGGTCCAGCCCAAGTGATGGTTGAGAGAAGACTGGATCCTCCCCCTCCTCTCTTCTTTTTGTGTGCGTCTGCGTGTGTGCGTGCGTGTGTGTATGTGAGACGAGCTGGAGCACGTATGGGTGTGTGTGTGTTTGCGCAAACTGTTGCGAGTACGCTTGTTGCAATGACTTCCAGACAGTTCCCAGAGTGTCCAGGTTTCTCTTGTTCTGTATTCGCACATTTAGCTGGGTGACACTACCTGCCTGTGTCTCCTCTGATACGCACAGTAAGTAGCAGGAGGCTGGTTGTACGTGGGCAGTGCTGTAGCCAGAGCTTGTGCGTGTGTTTCTTTATGGTGTTGTGGGCAGGCAGGCGCGCCGGCCCCCTGGGTGTGAACGCGGGCTCTGATTGCGGAATGCCGTTTCCCGGACAGCCGCTGACCCCCGTCCTGGCACGTTCCTGCGTTCTGCGCGAAAGGTGCCAAACAATCGGCGGGTCGTTCACGGGCCGCATGCGTCGAGGAATGCACACGCGTGTGCGAGCTCCAGCCCCACGGCGAAGGTGGAGGAAGCGCGCACCTGCGTCCTGGGCCGGGGGGGGGGGTGACGGGTCGCTCACGTGCGCTGGTGGTAATAAAGCGGCTCCATCAGCAGCCCCCCCCCTCCCCCCCCACATCGACACACAGCCACGATAAGAGAGTCAGAGTTCTTTCAGAGTGCCAGGATGAAACCAGCCAGACCTTCTCCCTCTGACTCTTCCGGCCAGACCTTCTCCCTCTGACTCTTCAGGCCAGACCTTCTCCCTCTGACTCTTCAGGCCAGACCTTCTCCCTCTGACTCTTCAGGCCAGACCTTCTCCCTCTGACTCTTCAGGCCAGACCTTCTCCCTCTGACTCTTCAGGCCAGACCTTCTCCCTCTGACTCTTCAGGCCAGACCTTCTCCCTCTGACTCTTCAGGCCAGACCTTCTCCCTCTGACTCTTCTGGCCAGACCTTCTCCCTCTGACTCTTCAGGCCAGACCTTCTCCCTCTGACTCTTCAGGCCAGACCTTCTCCCTCTGACTCTTCAGGCCAGACCTTCTCCCTCTGCCTCTTCAGGCCAGACCTTCTCCCTCTGACTCTTCAGGCCAGACCTTCTCCCTCTGACTCTTCAGGCCAGACCTTCTCCCTCTGACTCTTCAGGCCAGACCTTCTCCCTCTGACTCTTCATGGAGACCTTTTGTTTGTCCTCCACTTTTCGCCAGAGGCTTAAGGTTGACTTTAGAAAAATGTCTGACCTCAACCCCTGAGAACAAGAGTGGATACTAAGTGTACGGCTGACGTTTACAGTAAGAAAATGAATAAAATGAGATGCATGGGACAGGAGGGCATTGATTCGTAGATGAAAGGGAGAGAGGCGTGCAGAGGACGTTCAGCGATGAGTTGAATAGTTTTGGGCGGCGGTGCTGCTCTCGTCAATCCCATCATCCCCCTCTTCTGAGAGGCCCTGTGATCACGTCTGTCAGGTGACCGAGTGGTGCCGTTTGACTGGACACGTCGACAGGGTAACACAAACTTGGGAGGGGTGTGCTGACGGATCCTGTCGCGTTTAGGTTGGGGGGTGATGGAGTGCAGGGGCCCCTTCAGATGGCGTCGCTCAGCACCACTCAAAAGTTTAACCTCCTTCAGGGGAGGTCCCGGGGCCCTGGGGTAGCTCCATATCGGGACGTCATCTGTGGGGGGGCCTGGCCGAGCCGCCCCAGCTAAGGGCTCTGCAGAGGAAGGGGCTCCAAATATAAACACACTCCCTCTGTCCCATATACCTGACACTCACTCGCTATCTCTCCCTCTGTCCCGTACACACCACACTCCCTCCCTCTGTCTATCTCTCTGTCTCTCTCTGTCCCATACACACCACCCTTCCATACCAGGGGTATTTATAAACACTCCACAGAGTGCTCTCAGACTGAGGGCTCAAAAGTACACACACACACACACACACACACACACACGCTCACACACACACACACACACACGCTCACACACACACACACACACACACACGCTCACACACACACACGCTTACACACACACACGCTCACACACACACACACAAACACACACACGCTCACACACACACGCTCACACACACACACACTCTCACACACTCTCACACACACACACACTCTCACACACACACTCTCTCACACACACACACACACACACACGCTTACACACACACACACACACGCTCACACACACACACACACACACGCACACACACACGCACACACACACACACACTCACCCACACTCAGAGTCATCAGTCTGCTATGGCGGGCGAAGCGGGGAGCCTTGCCGTGTGTCTCCCCCAGCCTACCGCACTAATGAGTGCATTAACCCCGTCTGGAATGTCGCCATTAATTAAGGAGCTAACTGCTCAGGAGCGAGGCCAGAGAGGCTGTGGGAAAGGAATTCGTCCAATCGGCTGGCTCGGTTTGTTTACGGCGGGCTGAAATCGTGCTATCGCGTAGTCCCGGCTGTTTGGTTTCTCCAGAAAGCCGCGCCGCGGCGAGATAAGCGCGGTGCGGAGGAGTGTGACTCAGCCGGAGGCGTCCGCTCGCGTCAGCGCAGAGCCGCAGGGGGCGGGGCCTGACCGCCACGCCGCCGCCGTGAGACGAGCTAACCCGACGCGGCCGCGCCCCGCCGGTCACGGGGCGCAGAGGAGCCCGTGCGTCGCTCGTCAGAGTGACAGAGTGCTTTTCCGCTCGGTGTGACAGCGGTAGCGGAGCGGTGTGTGTGTGTGTGTGTGTGTGTGTGTGCGTGTGTGTCTGTCTGCGTGCGTGCGCGTTGTCTGTGTGTTTGTGGTCACGCACGTGTGTGTAGGAATTTGAGGATGGGCTACTCCACTGGAGATCCATCATGGCCGCCTGACAGCTTCACTACTGCTCTGGTTTGTGTCCTGCCTGCCAGGTTGGCTGGAGTGACGGAGGGGAGAGGGGGCAGGGGTGTGTGACCCTGGCGGAGGGCAGCAGCCCAGTCCCAGTGGTGGTGGGGCTAACGCTAATGCTAACGCTCACCCTGGTGGAGGGCAGCAGCCCTGTCTCAGCACTGGTGGGGCTAACACCAATGCTAACGCTCACCCTGGTGGAGGGCAGCAGCCCAGTCCCAGCCGTGATGGGCTAACGCTAATGCTAACGCTGGCCCTGGTGGAGGGCAGCAGACCGGCGCTGTAGTAACAGCCTGGCTAGCGGCAGGGCAGAAGTAAAGCAGGCCTGCGCAGTATTAATTGGCTGATTAACATGAGGACTGCACAGAGCTCGTTAATCTAGAGAGGACAGGGCCAGATGACTCACTGCCAACAGCCCAGAGCCCAGCACTCTGAGCCCAGGAGAAAGCTCACTCATCCCAGCATGCACTGCTCACACATCCCAGCATGCACTGCTCACACATCCCAGCATGCACAGCTCACTCAACCCAGCACGCACAGCTCACACATCCCAGCATGCACTGCTCACACATCCCAGCATGCACTGCTCACACATCCCAGCATGCACTGCTCACACAACCCAGCATGCACAGCTCACACATCCCAGTGATGAGCAGAGAGCCCTGGTGTGTTTGGATGGGTGTTCTCCGGGTCAGGGGGAGTCCAGCAGGCCGTGTGGAGGGCTGTCTCGCCCCCACACCCTCAGTCAGGCCCGCTCCCACCCCCCCTGCACACGTCCCAGCGCGGAGCAGTCTTCCTGGGACAGGAAGGAGCGCTCCTCAGCAGCACCCGGCCCCGTTAGGAGTGATTAAGCGTCTCCTTAACCTGCCCCTGCACCTCCTCTCTCACCCAGCCCCTGCACCTCCTCTCTCACCCAGCCCCTGCACCTCCTCCTTCACCCAGCCTCTGCACCTCCTCCCTCACCCAGCCAGCCCCCGTAGATCAGATCAGATCGGCCCAGAACTGCGTGGGAGAGTCATCCTACAGCGCGCGGGATCCACTGTCGCTGCGCGGGAGAGAGACCCGTCTGTGAGCGCTGCAGATGCTGCATTCCCACACAGCTGTCTCCCCCCCGCACCCCCCGCCCCCCACCCCCCCGGCACCCCCACCCTGACTGTAAATAGTGTGAGATAAATATTGTCCTCCGTCGCAGCTGGAGAGAAGAGAAGGAGATGAGGCGAGACCCCGCGCTTTTCTCCCCGTGTGGAGTCCCCTGTACCTGCGGCAGTCTGCCTGTGTGCAGTGTCTGTGCCCGTGGGAGTCTAACTGTGCCCGTAGGGGTCTGCCTGTGCCCGTGAGGTCTACCTGTGCCCGTTGGGGTCTGCCTGTGCCCGTGAGGTCTACCTGTGCCCGTGGGGGTCTACCTGTGCCCGTGGGGGTCTCCCTGTGCCCGTGGGGGTCTCCCTGTGCCCGTGGGGGTCTCCCTGTGCCCGTGGGGGTCTACCTGTGCCTGTGAGGTCTACCTGTGCTCGTAGGGGTCTCCCTGTGCCCGTGGGGGTCTCCCTGTGCCCGTAGGGGTCTATCTGTGCCCGTGGGGTCTACCTGTGCCTGTGAGGTCTACCTGTGCTCGTAGGGGTCTCCCTGTGCCCGTGGGGGTCTCCCTGTGCCCGTGAGGTCTACCTGTGCTCGTAGGGGTCTCCCTGTGCCCGTGGGGATCTCCCTGTGCCCGTGGGGGTCTACCTGTGCCCGTGGGGATCTACCTGTGCCCGTTGGGGGTCTCCCTGTGCCCGTAGGGGTCTCTCTGTGCCCATGGGGGTCTGGCTGTGCCCATAGGGGTCTACCTGTGCCTGTAGGGGTCTACCTGTGCCCGTGGGGGTCTACCCGTACAGGACTCTGTGTGCTTTACTCATGAGCGCAGCCTCTTTGACACTTCCCCTTCAGCTGCGTCTGGGGGGGCGTAAGACACTGCTGTGTTTTACACGATTAAGAGAATATAGCCTACTTAATTATTTATTTCCCTATTATAATTGTGTGGAGTTTGAACATTGGAGAAATCTTGATGGCTAAAGGCATGTTTTGGCTTTGTTTATCCTTCTCTGTTTCTTTTGCGGGTTTTTTGTTTTGTGTGCAGTGTCTGTGCCCGTGGGAGTCTAACTGTGCCCGTAGGGGTCTGCCTGTGCCCGTGAGGTCTACCTGTGCCCGTTGGGGTCTGCCTGTGCCCGTGAGGTCTACCTGTGCCCGTGGGGGTCTACCTGTGCCCGTGGGGGTCTCCCTGTGCCCGTGGGGGTCTCCCTGTGCCCGTGGGGGTCTCCCTGTGCCCGTGGGGGTCTACCTGTGCCTGTGAGGTCTACCTGTGCTCGTAGGGGTCTCCCTGTGCCCGTGGGGATCTCCCTGTGCCCGTGGGGGTCTACCTGTGCCCGTGGGGATCTACCTGTGCCCGTTGGGGGTCTCCCTGTGCCCGTAGGGGTCTCTCTGTGCCCATGGGGGTCTGGCTGTGCCCATAGGGGTCTACCTGTGCCTGTAGGGGTCTACCTGTGCCCGTGGGGGTCTACCCGTACAGGACTCTGTGTGCTTTACTCATGAGCGCAGCCTCTTTGACACTTCCCCTTCAGCTGCGTCTGGGGGGGCGTAAGACACTGCTGTGTTT
>NC_049202.1:61844276-61894276 GCF_013347855.1 Anguilla anguilla | reverse complement strand
CGGTTGATTGACAGCAGGCTCCGCCCCCCCTCCTCTGCCTGGCTCTCTGCTCCTCATATGGACAGTAATTGTCCCTGCAGCCGTGGTGTCTAATGAGAAACAGCAGCTTCCCTTTGCTGTGTCCTGAGCCAACCCTCCTCTCTCTCTCTCTCCCTCTCTTCCTTCTCTTTCTCCTTTATCGTACATCTTTCTATTACCTCTCTCTTACCCTCAGTCTCTCTCTCCCTTCTGTCTCTCCTCTCTCCCTCTATCTTATCCCCTCATCTTTCTCCTTTTCCCTCTCTCCCCCTTTCCCTGTCTCTCTTCCTTCTTACTCCCTCTGTCTTACCCCCTCTTCCTCTCTCTCTCTCTTTCTCCCCCCCTCAGTCCCTCTCTCCTCTCCTCTCAGTAATGATGTGAATTTAGGCTCCAGTTTTGGGTTTGAATGATGAGCCTTGTCTTGCTTTAGTGCTGCACGTTGATCCTTCTCATAAACTTGCCTGTTTTCCACTGAATCGGGATCAGAAAGTTATTTTTGCCTTCAAGCTATTTTCTCAGTTATTACAGTCCTAATTGCAGTTGGTTCATCGGAATTCGTTGGATTCATACACGCGAGTTACACCCATCCAGTAATAACAGAAAACAGTTATTTGTCAGTTATTTGTTTCTGAGCTCTGGAAGTAGGCCGAAAGAAACAGTGTGTGTGTGTGTGTGTGTGTGTGTGTGTGCGTGTTGTCTGTGTGTGTGTGTGTGTGTGTGTGTGCGTGTGTGTGTTAACAGAGACTGGCTGAGTGCTCCAGGCTTTTTCGGTGGGGCATGCTGCAGAACATGCCGGCCTGCGACACAGCTGCATCAGGCAGCGCTCGGTAGCTTTTAGCAAAGCGGTGACTTTCTGTAGCTGTCATTTCCAGAGCAGTGCAGATGGCTAGTGCTGCCTGACTACAGAAACGGTCATCATTTTCACTCCCAATGTCTTTGAGCCAGCACAAATCTTTGCGGTATTTTAGCCCTCTTACTTCTGTTAGCTACCCAAAAAGATTGCCCACAACTAGAGAACTGACGTTGGTGTTTGTTGGAAGAGACGTCTACCTCCCCAGTTTGAAAGATTGTAGCGGTAACAGGAAGTGAGTCTGGCTGTTAAGGGGAAGTAGGTTTGCTGAAGGAGAAAGGGGGTCATGGGATGGATGGTGGAAAGGCTCTATTCTGGTGCCGTGTGAGCAGCGCTCTGTCCGTCCGTGTCTTGTGAAAGAGGGGAATCCTTTACGCTCTCATTGTAGCTGCGTGTGGTTCAGTCAGGGGAGAAATTTGGGGTTCTGCTCGTGGAAAGCAGTGGGAAACAGATGGCTTCTGCTTTACGATGCAGGACAAGCCATTTACTATGGAGTGGGTTTGTGAGGGTAACAAATATAAATGCAACAAGAGCAGCAACAGGAAGTGACGTCACAATGCGCATTCGATGCAAAGCGAACGAGGTCCAGCCCAAACCGGAGGACCCGCCGTCGGCGTCGCGTCGGCGCCGCGGCCGTCACGTAGCTAATACGCCGCGCACATGCATTGGGTTTGAGCTGCTTTGTAGCATTTCTGTACATCTGTTTTATTATTTCTTTTATTGCTCCTCGATTTATTACCGTTACGGAGTGTCTAAACGGGCCTGGTTCTGGAGCCCCCTGTGGGCTGCACACGGCTCGTGACCCAGCAAACAGAACTGAAAGCTCTCCGTCTTGAGTGTCACCACAGCACAGCTGTACCGGACAAACCCCCCCCCCCCCCCCCCCGTCCCCAGCACACACCCTGAGCCCTGAGCTGGGGAAGGTTTTTGCTGACGCACATCTGGGGAGTAGTTTCCCCGTGGCATTATTAATGCGGGGGTCACCTCTCCATCACGCACCAGGCCTGCCTTCGCCTCCGCTGCCAAAAAAAAAACATCCATTAGCAGCTCACGGGCTCGACACTTTTGTGGCGGAGGTGGAGCGGACGTTTGAAAACCTTCCAAACTGAGCCCCCCCACCGCACCCCGGTCCCTCTTTTACCCCACCCCACACCCCGGTCCCTCTTTTACCTCACCACCCGGTGTGGAAGCTGCACATTTGTTACACTACTTCTCACTTTCCTGAACGTTAGACATGTAGCTGATGTAGCTAACTGATGAGATGGATAAGTGATGGATGCTGTCTGGTGTTTAACCCTTTAAGATCACACACATGCGATTAGAATGTTCTGAACTTCAGCATTCTAGTGCTGATGTAACAGTCACTACTATAATTGAATGCGATGGAGTTCTAGAACTCTTAGAATTCCTCACAATTAGAATTTTGCGGAAGCAAATACAAACATTGCAGGAACATAGTCTTCAAAGGGTTAATGCCGTTATCGATGTGTGTGGAGAAGCTCTGAGAGATCGCTCTGCTCCCAGACGTACCCTGCTGGATGGGGAGACACGCAGACGGACTGACGGACTGACGGACAGCACCGTCTCAGATGAACAGGAGGATGAACACGCATCGTGCGAGTCCAGCGCTTTCAGTCCAGACTGCTCTCCAAGGCACCTGACGAAATATGAACGTCCTCCTCGTGAATTGCCCCGCGGACCACTGTAGCGCTCTTAAACGCGGAGGCCGTGGAGACGGCGCGGCGCAGTGAGTTAGCGGGCGTGGGGCGGGGGGGTGCGGGGAGCAGATAATCTGTTTATTAGCTCCTTCATGCGCTCCATACTCGGTGAGTAATGGGCCCCGCTGCTGTCCGGGCGGAGCGGCTCTGTCTGCTTTCTGCGTTTAGGGACCGGAGGCCCAGCCGCACGCGGGCGTGTGTGGGGGGGGGGGGGGGGGGGCTCTGCTCCCGCACCCCATGTGTTAGCGCTTTAGCCTCGTGTTTGGGACCCTGATGGAGGGGGGGGGCACGGCTGGGGCCCCCGGAGCAGATCATAAAAAGCGGGAGGGAAAATAATAAGCGGGTTTTCACATGGCGTCGCAGTCTCCCTCCCTCCATCCCTCGTTCCCTCCCTCCCTCCCTCCCTCCATCCCTCGTTCCCTCCCTCCCTCCCTCCCTCCATCCCTCCATCGCTCCCTCCCTCCGTCGCGGGGCTGATAGATTGGACACGCTCTGGCGTTCGGCTGCTTTTCCTGCAGGTGGCTGTGAGAGCGGCTCGCCGTGGTAACGGGCCCCCTGTCCGCTGACCCCGCTGGCACCGCCGTGCCATTAGGAAGGCTCTTTAACAGCCACGCTCAGCGCTGCGCGAGCAGATGTGGAGCTCTCCGGAACTCTCCGGAACTGTCTTTGATGTGCGCTGGGCTGTGTGCAGATGCCTTCCCTTTGAGCACCCCAACACCCCCGAAAATACACAGGCCCTGCGTACATATGTTCAGTTTAATGACATGTGAGTGCGCGTGTGTGTGTGTGTGTGTGTGTGTGTGAAGTGCGAAGTGCTTGGGGCTTTGCTCTCGCTCTGTATTTCCGTCTCCCCCTCTTTCTCTCTGCATCTCTCTGCCCCTCTCTCTTTCTCTCTGTACGTCTCTGTCCCTCTCTCTTTCTCTCTGCATCTCTCTGTCCCTCTCTCTTTCTCTCTCTCTCTAGTATTTTGTTATAACGCCCTTCCTCTCCTCTCCTCTCTCCGCAGTACTTTGAGGTGCCGTTTGACTCCAACATGAACCGCACCAAGAACCGACCCCTGGTGAGGGGCCAGATCAGGTAGGTACACCCCCCCCCCTCCCCCCCATGCTGCCAACCTGCCTTTCTCACTTAATATGAGCTTCATTTGCACAACCACTAAAACAAAATGTCTTACCTCTGAGTTTATGACACACGCGTGTTTCCTGGTTAAAACTCACCCCCCCCCCCCCTCGGCTGCAGCATGTTAAAAGTGGTTTATGTTTGGGAGAGAGGAGTCCAGCAAAGCTGGCCCACGCCACTGCAGATTCCACCGCTCAGACAGAACCACCATTACGGAAAAAAAGACCATCCCACTGTGACTTCAAAACAGCAATTGTAACCCCCGCCCCCCCCCCCCCCCCCCCCCATTCACTGTACCTAGACAGCCCCCCCACTCCCCAAATGCCCCGGAAAACCTGAACATTATCCACTGAAATGAAAAACAATAACTCAGTGAGCAGACACTTAAAACATATACTGGGTCCAGTGAACCCATACCACCAATTTTGTTCTGCCAAGTCAACAAAACGGCTGTCTTTGCCTTACCCAGCAAAACAAAAGAGAGAGAGAGAGACTGAGGGAGGGAGAGAGAGAGAGAGAGAGACTGAGGAAGAGAGAGACTGAGGGCAAGAGACAGAGTGAGAAAGGGAGAGAGCTAGAGACTGAGGGAGGAAGAGACTGATGGTATGAGAGGGAGAGAGAGCAAGAGAGAGCGAGAGGCTGAGGGAGAGAGACAGGGAGAGAGGGACAGAGAGAGAGCGAGAGACTGAGGGAGAGGGACAGGGAGAGAGAGAGAGAGAGCGAGAGACTGAGAGACTCTAGGAGAGAGAGAGACTGAGGGAGAGGGACAAGGAGAGAGGGACAGAGAGAGAGGGAGAGAGCGAGAGACGGAGGGAGAGGGACAGGGAGAGAGATGGAACATCTCAGATCAGCTTACAGTTGTTTTTGGTGAGGTGCCATAATCGGGTGTACAGTTGGGCTTAGCGTCCCAGCGCAGTGCCAGCATTAGAAACAGTATCTCCCCTCCCCCCCCCCGCGTCACTCACACACCTGCCAGGTGTAACGGGAGCTCTGCGGGGGGGGGAGGGGCTTCCCGTGTCCCTGCTGTTCAGGCGCTAGATAACCGCTCCGCTGCGGTCCAGTGAACCGCGCATCGACCGCATATCGACCCGAATCTGACAGAGCGACGGGACGCCCCGCTGTGCGCTAGCTCCCGGTCCCGCCCTCGCCCTCGCCCGCCTGCGCCAGCCCGTCAGGGATCAATGTGCGCCCTCTGATTTTCGGGGGGTGGGGACCCGGGGCCTGGGAGACCGACTGGGCTAATAAAATGGCCGCCCTGCACCATTAGCGGTGGTTCAGGCTCAGTCTTGTAATTCACCGTAAAGCAGTTTGACACGACGAAATATAAATATACAAGCACTCCATTCCATAAATATATGAAACGCTACACCAGGGGCTTGTGGGTAGTTGGGATTTAGCGTTCTGCAGGTGAAGATGGTAAACATTATCATCCCCCCCCCCCCCCAAAAGGCCACTCTGCTCCAGTGGCTTACCCGTTTCCTGTGCAAAAGGAGTTCCAGTTATGTGCCTTAAAGCGTCTCTGGGTTAAAGTGAACTTTACACTAGGAGCAGCTCAGAGTCACTGTTGTCTCGTATCCCGGGGCTGGGTCCCACTGGAACCTGTGATTTGTGGGGTGGTGGGGGCGCGGGGCTGTGGGGTGGTCCCTGTGAATGCTGCTTTACGGTCGCCGCTCGGCACCGTTTACGGTTCGGGGGCCGCTCTCCCAAACAGCGACGGGCCGCCCGCGCGCTAATGGGCCGGCCGGCGTGGCGGAGGACGCGTTGTGTGACAGCGTCTGCCTGCGTCGCTACGGGGACCAGCTGCCGGCCTGAAGGCTCTGTCAAACAAGCGCCGCTCCCCACATCCCACGCGCTCCTCTCTTCTGTTCTCTCTCCTCTCTCCTCTCTCCCTCTCTCTTCCTCTCTCTCCCTCTGCCGTTTGTCTTCAGGAGAGAAAAAAATGGCCGCTCGTCGCGTGGAGGAATTTCAAACCCCGCAAAGCGTTTATCGTTTTCGTCCGTGCCTCGCGGGAGCGTCTTCGCGTCCGCCTATGGGACAGATTCGGGTGCCGCTCGAGGGGTGACCCTTTTTTTCGGTGAGAAACCGTGCGTTCCTGGCCAGCGTCGCCTGGGACAGTGTGGCCAAAACGTCCCAGCTGGGGTGTTGCTGCTCATGGTGGAACTCATTTTGTGGAGACGGACAGGGTGTCTGTTTAACAGAGTTCCAGAACGTTCCACCCCCCCCCCCCCCAATCTCTTGACTGCGGATCGCATTTCAGCAGAGACATTCCTTTGTGTTGCACACTTCATTTATTTAATAAGGTCCGGACGCCTGACACCCTCCCCTGCACCCCCGAACCATTCCTCACCCCCCTCCCCTGCACCCCCGAACCATTCCTCACCCCCCTCCCCATGCTCTCCTCCTGGCTTTATCTCTAACTTGTCACGCAGTGGGGGGAGTTACTGTGCCAGATGTTTTACAGTACAAAATACCCGCTGATCCTTTTTTTTTTTTTTTTTTGGGCGATGGGGGGGGGGGGTGGGTGGGGTGGGTAGTCAAGATGCAGGTGTGTGGGTTCATGATGCACTCTGTAAAGAGTGGGTTTTGACCTGTGACCCCTTGGCTCCTCCACTTAAGACTTAGCCAGGGGTTGTCCGCATGCAGTATGTCAGTGAAACATCTGCAGCAAAGGGTTTGTGTCTTATCGGGAGTGATGGAGCCTCACAGTCCTCGAAGGGAGGGAGGCGATTCGCTGTGGCCAGTGACCTGGAAGTACATCATATCCCAGCACAGAGTCTCCTCAGTCAACACCGGTTCTGCACATTGTCAGTGGAGCAGTGGTATAGCATAGCGTGGTGCCAACAGAAGTCCTGTTGCTGTGTAGCATAGCATAGCATAGTGCTAAAGGAAGCTGTTCTTGGGGCATAATGTTAATAGAATCACATGGTGCTAAAGGAAGCCTTTGTGCAGTGTAGCGTAGCCTAGCATAGCATAGCACTAAAGGCAGTCATGGACCAATGTAGCATAGCATAGTGCTAAAGGCAGTCATGGACCAATGTAGCATAGCATAGTGCTAAAGGCAGTCATGGACCAATGTAGCAGAGCATAGTGCTAAAGGCAGTCATGGACTAATGTAGCATAGCATAGTGCTAAAGGCAGTCATGGACCAATGTAGCAGAGCATAGTGCTAAAGGCTGTCATGGACTAATGTAGCATAGCGTAGCACAGTGCTAAAGGCAGTCATGGACCAATGTAGCAGAGCATAGTGCTAAATGCAGTCATGGACCAATGTAGCATGGTGCTAAAGCCAGTCATGGACTAGAGTAGCATAGTGCTAAAGGCAGTCGTGGCACAGCGTAGCGCAGTGTTCAAGCTCCTGTAATCAGGGGGATTGCAGGTTCAAGTCCAGGGCGGGGCATTTCTGCTGCAGCTTTGCCGAGAGCCTCAGTAAATACCCAGTGGGTCATGTGTAAAAATGTCAGCTATGTAAGCCACGCTGCGCAAGGGTGTGTTTAGCAAATAAATAGCACCCGTAATCTCCAGCCCTTTGTTAGCCCTGGTGCAGGTGCTGTGTCTTTCTCCTTTTTCTTTCTCCCTCTCTGTGCCTCTCTCTCTTTCTGCCCCTCCCTCTCTCACTCCCTCACCCCCCCCAATATCTCTCTGTCACACACGTACCGGCAGTCATCAGTCAGAAGTGCAGACACTGCTGTTAACGTCTGATTTGCACGGCTTTGTCCCCGACTTATTTTGCATTTGTGCTGTGGAACAGTTTGTGAAGTGCATTAGTTCCTTTCTCAGGGGTGGAACAGCAGTGGCTCATCTCAATCCCTGTCTATCACTACTTTTGGCTGAACCGCAACAGCGGGGCCAGCCCTACAAACACGAATGTCTGTGACTGAGTCACTGAATAATGAAGTTACACCATTGGTTGGCTGAGGTTTGAAGTTACACCATTGGTCGCCGGTCCAGCCATATACTAGGTTTTGACCTGATCTTGTTTTGGGTGTGAAGTCAGGTCCCAAGGCATTATGTCACACTGTTGCATGCTCATTGCTCAACTCACAGAAATGGGGCTGACCCCTGACCCCTGACCTCTGACCTCCTCTGTGCACATACATATTTTGACAGCAGTAAAGGCAGTGAGCTCATTCTTAACCACTGGGACCTGCCAATACCCTTCAGAGCGACAGTGACAGTCCTACACGCCGCACGTGCTCAGAGGGTGGGCCTGGAGGGGGGGGGGGGGGGGGCCTCGGGGGTCGGGGGGGTGGGGTCAGTCAGGAGCTTCTCTTCACCCTTGTCAGCGGAGGATAGCGGGGGTTCCGCTGGGAGGGGGGGGGGGGTAACGGCAGGTGTGTTTACCGCCGGGCTCGAGCGCCGCGAGCGCCTCCGCCGTGTCAGCTGCGCCGCGTCGCGTCGTCACGGCAATGAGCCGTTCCCAAACAAAACATCCTGACCCGCCCGTGTGCGTGCCAGCCCCGGGAAACCTGCGCCACTTTGCTCTGTTTCCACCCTCAAATAAAACCAGCCCGTCAGTGAAGTTCCTTCCTGCTCGGATACGAGCGGCTGCAGCGTTTAGAAGGTTTTTTTGTGGCTTAAATGGTTTATTAGAGCAGTTAGGCTGGAGGTAATGACGTGTGACCTGGCGTAAGATAAGGCTTTGTGTTATATTGGCAGTTTTAATTTTTTTGTTATTCTTTTTGAGATTTGAGATTAAGATTGGAGATGTCAGGGCTGCTGGATGGCCGGGCCTGTTTAGGGCTGCTGGACGGCCGGGCCTGTTCAGGGCTGCTGGATGGCCGGGCCTGTTCAGGGCTGCTGGATGGCCGGGCCTGTTCAGGGCTGCTGGATGGCCGGGCCTGTTCAGGGCTGCTGGATGGCCGGGCCTGTTCAGGGCTGCTGGATGGCCGGGCCTGTTCAGGGCTGCTGGATGGCCGGGCCTGTTCAGGGCTGCTGGATGGCCGGGCCTGATCAGGGCTGCTGGATGGCCGGGCCTGTTCAGGCGCTGTTCTGGTGCGCCGGTGGGCCCGGTGTGGAATCCGGACCGCTCCGGTCGCCCGGGGCGACGGCGTCTCGTCACGCTGGTCGCTGGTATTGATAAGGTCATCATCAATAAGGCCAACTTTAAATTACACTGAAGTTATACAAAATTAGGCTCATACACCCTGAACGTAACTCAGAATAGTTTCCACTCTGGGTAGTGGGGTCTACATTGGTGGTTATAGAAGGATCTGGGATGTCGCTACATCGTGCTAATCGTCGCCCTTCGTCGACTGCTCTTCCGAAGCTCCAGCAGAGGGTTGCCGTTGGAGACCCGTGTGTGGGACAGCGGGCGGGCACGTGTGCACCCTTGTGTGTCTCTGACTGTGAAACGCTCTGCAAACTCTAAGCTGTGAAATGCCCCAACACCCCCCCCCGTCCCGCCCCCATGGGACAGTAGAACTGTCAGCCCTCAGGCTGGATGTAGCCACAGCTACGACAGCAATGCTGATAGCACTGCCGAATTTCCAGCCCCGCTTGGTCCTGGGTTTGCTCAAGATTGTGATCTGGCTCTGAGCTGTAACGCGCTAGCTGTGAGTTCAGAGCAGCCCATTTCCAGGGCCAAGGGGACGAGGTTAGCCACGCCACCGCGGCTAGCGCTGTGATCTACTGCACGCTCTCTCTCCCCCTCTGTCATCCTCACACGCTTATCAGACCCAGCACTGTCACAAAGCTCCGCTCACACTACTTACAGGGGCTTCCTCTGAGGAGGCTGTGACCTGCGTGTGTGTGCGTGTGTGTGCATCAGTCTGTGTGTGCGTGTGTGTGTGTGTGTGTGTGTGTGCATCAGTCTGTGTGTGTGTACGTACGTGTGCGTGGGTGGCTTATCTGTACGTGAGTTAGTGCACCGCATGTATTGGTCTTGTGTTTACACGCGTAAGTGAGTGTTTGTCATTGTGTGTGTGTGTGTGTGTGTTTGCGTGCATGCGTGCCTGTGTGTGCCTGTGTGTGTATGTGTGGGTGGCTGTATCTGTACGTGAGTTAGTGCACCGCATGCATTGGTCTTGTGTTTACACGCGTAAGTGAGTGTTTGTCATTGTGTGTGTGTGTGTGTGTGCATGTGTGTGTGTGTGTGTGTGCATGTGTGCCTGTGTGTGTGTGTGTGTGTGTGTGTGTGTGTGTGTGTGTGTGCATGCGTGCCTGTGTGTGTGTGCGTGGGTGGCTGTATCTGTACGTGAGTTAGTGCAGCGCGTGTATTGGTCTTGTGTTTACACGCGTAAGAGAGTGTTTGTCATTGCGTGCGTGTGGCTGTACACAGAGCAGGCTGATCTCCATCTGTCCTTTCTCAAGTCTTACATCACAAACACACTGCTGTGTTAATTATTAAAACGTACACTCGTGCACGTACACGCACTCACACACATGTAAACACGCACACACTCTCTCACACACACACACACACACTCTCACACACAAGTGCACACACAAACACACACACTTTCTCACACGCATATGTACACACACACACACACACACACACACTCTCTCTCTCTCTCTCTCTCTGGGGGAGGTTGCAGGTTCTTGTTTTGTTTGCTTTGCTCTCTCTCATCCTGCTTTTGACCCATTTTAGAGCTGTGCTGCTTTGTCGCTGAGTCAGCACTTTTACCCCTTATGTTGACTGTGTGCGCAGCAGTGACCCAGGTTCACTCTGTACACAGGGGTAAATATTTTGCTTTGTGTTTGTTATGTTCAAATATGTTGTCTTCTCAACCTCACCTCTTTTCTCTCATTTTCTCTCTCCCTGCACCTTCTTTCCCTCTGCTTTTCCCTCTCTCCCTTCCCTCTTTCTCTCTTCCTCTTCACCTTGTCTGTCTTTTTTCCCTCTCTCTGACTGCCTCCCTCTTTCATCCCTCCCTCTTTCTCTTTGCCTCTCTTCCCTCTCTCTCTCCCCCTTTCCTCTCTCCCTCTCTCCTCCCTCTCTCTCTCTCTCTCCCTCTCTCCTCCCTCTCTCTCCCTCCCCCAGCCCCCTCCATGCGGTGCTGTTTGCTGCAGGGTGTGGTGTACCGGGCGTGGCCATGCTGACTCTGGCAGTGAACCCCCTGACGGGGTTCCTGGGGGCGCTCAACATCGTCCTGTACACCTGCTGCTACACCCCCCTCAAGAGGCTGAGCATCGCCAACACCTGGGTGGGGGCTGTGGTGGGGGCCATCCCCCCCGTCATGGGCTGGACCGCAGCCACCGGGAGCCTGGACCTAGGTACCCGCCCGCACGCCTGCACACACCACACACACCTGTACACACCACACTCACCTGTACACACCACACACCTGTACACATCACACACCACACACACCTGTACACACCACACTCACCTGTACACACCACACACCTGTACACATCACACACCACACACACCTGTACAGACCACACACACCTGTACACATCACATGCACCTGTACACACCACACACGCCACACACACCTGTACACACCACACACACACCTGTACACACCACACACGCCACACACGCCTGTACACACCACACACACACCTGTACACACCACACACGCCACACACACCTGTACACACCACACACACCACACACGCCTGTACAGACCACACACACCTGTACACATCACATGCACCTGTACACACCACACACGCCACACACACCTGTACACACCACACACACCTGTACACTCCTGTACACACCACACACACACACCTGTACACATCACATGCACCTGTACACGCCACACACACCTGTACACACCACACACACCTGTACACACCACACACACCAGTACACAACACACACACACCTGTACACATCACATGCACCTGTACACACACTGCACACATCGTAGACATTCACACCGCACACACTAACGCATACACTGAGCACGCCTCCCTACAGTCGCGCATAGCCTAACCCGAATGCCCCTGGCCCATTGGGGTGACCCTCCCTGTGGACTCACGTGGGCCCAGGACCAGCACAGTCCTGCTCCCCTTACCCAACATCTCAAGCCCACGGGGTCACGAGGACGTCCCGAAAACCTTCCAAAATGATCCCCCTCCCCCAGCTCTTTACCCCACTGTCACACCATTTTCACTGGCCTTCTTCTTAAAATGGTCTGATTCATCAGGAAATGCTGTGAGCCCAAAGCGGTCATGGTGAATGTCACTGGCCTCACATATGAGCCTCCCCTGGCCTGAGTTTACATTTCACCTCGACCCCCGACCCGACCCCCCCCCCCCCCCCCCCCCCCACGCTGTTAAGTCAGCAGGCTTTTATTGGTGATGCGGGCGGCTTAGGAAAACAGGGGAGGGGGCCGATATCCCAGGGCGCTTTGGCAGGGATGATAAGTGTGCTGTTATGGCAACTGATCTGTGTTTCTGCCTGTTGCTGGAAGTCTCAAGTGTGTGCTTGTGCGTGTTTACACTGCGCTTGCCAGCGTTTAATGAGTCTGTTTACGGAGACATGTGAACGGGCTGAGAGACGGGCCTGCGTTTCCCCGCCTGCGTCGCGGTAAAGGTGTGCCTTCTTTCCAGGTAACTCAGCCCTGGGCGGACGAGGACGCGGTCACTTTTAATTTAACTTTTTTATTTATTTATTTTGATCGGGTGGAATAAGGAAGCTGGTGTGAAGGGAATAGCTGAAAAATGTAATGTTTGAACAGCACTTAAGTTATGAGCTTTACGGTTGAGCCTGATTACAGGTTAGCTAACAGCGCTGCCCAACTCCTGTTTCTGGAGATCTACCGTCCTGTAGGTTTTTACTGCAGCCCTAACAAAGCCACACCCCATTCAGCAGCCAGAGATCTCACTGAGCTGCTAATTAGCAGAGTGAGATGTGCTAGATTATAGAGCTTGACAGTAGATCACCAGGAACAGACTTGGACGGGGTTGGACAGGGTTGGACAGACTTGGACGGGGTTGGATGGGGTTGGACAGGTTTGGACAGGCCTGGGTTAGCATCTCTACACGCTCCTGGAGCGCAGTGCACACGCGTGTGTTTTCCATGTTCACAGGTGAAGTGGAGGGGGGGTAGTCTCTGTGTTTCCCCCTGTGCTCTGGCTGTGTGTGCAGCAGCAGCTGGTCTGTGAACCTCTCCTGCCCTGGGGGGTGTGCCCCCGGAGACCCCCCCCCCCCCCCCACACACACACACACACACACACACACACACCCCAGCCTCATTCTTTCATTTCTCTATCCCTTTCATTCTCTTGCTCCATTCACTTCTGACCCTCGCTGTGAGGGCAGGGCACAGACACAGGCAGGGCAGAGACACAGGCTGGACACAGGCAGGACAGACACAGGCAGGGTGGGAAACACGCAGGGCGTTTTGGGTTTTTACCGCCCCCTCTCTGTCACATCCGCCGCCGGCCCCGCCCCGCCCCGTACCGTGAGGACCCCTCCGGAGCGGCGGCCAGCTGGGTTTGCGCTGTGATGCAGCTCCAGGAGGGGCCCTTACTGCGGGGCCACTCTCCAAACTGCACGTCCACACAGCTGCTGGGTTACTGCACATCGCATGAGAGTTACAGAGGGGGACAACACTGAAACCGCTCAGTCACTGGAACACACACACACACACACACACACACACACACACACACACACACAGAGGCACGCACACACAGACACACACAGGCACAGACGCACGCACACACACTCTCTAGAGCCGTAGCGTGTGTGTGAAATGTGTCCGGTTTTGCGATGCAGTAATCGGAGGCCAGCGCAGTCTGTTTTTTTTTATTTTTTCAGTTGTGCAAAGGAAGCCATGTTTTAATTGTAGGACATGGTTTTGTATATTCATTCTAGTGAATGTTAGTTTGGTTTGCAGGTCATTCAACTTTTAATATGCTAATTGTAACTGAAATGCTCCCCCTTTCTCCCCTCCCTCTCTCTCTCTCTCTCTCTCTACACTCTACACCCCCCCCTCCCCGCAGGTGCCCTGCTGTTGGGGGGCTTCCTGTACTGCTGGCAGTTCCCCCACTTTAACGCGCTCAGCTGGAACCTGCGGGAGGACTACTCGCGGGGCGGCTACCGCATGATGTCCGTCACCCACCCGGCGCTCTGCCGGAGGGTGGCCCTGCGCCACAGCCTGGGCCTGATTGGCCTGTCGGCCCTGGGCCCCGCCCTGGACCTCACCACCTGGACCTTCCCCCTGGTGTCGCTGCCCATCAACCTGTACATCAGCTACCTGGCCTTCCGCTTCTACCGGCGGGCGGACCGGGCCAGCGCCCGCGGCCTCTTCTTCTGCAGCCTGTGGCACCTGCCCATGCTGCTGCTGCTGCTGCTCACCTGCAAGAGACCCCGGGGAGAGCCGGGCGACTCCGCCCCCGCGCTCACAGGCCCCGCCCCCGCGCCCACAGGCCCCGCCCCTGTGCTCACAGGCCCCGCCCCCACGCTCACAGACCCCGCCCCCCTGCTCACAGGCCCCGCCCCTGTGCTCACAGACCCCGCCCCTGCGCTCACAGGCCCCGCCCCCACGCTCCCCAGCTCCGCCCCACAGAGCTAACATACTGCACACTGTTCATCTATGGCTTTATCCATCTCCACAACCGCACCCCCCACCCCCCCCCCCCCCCCAGACCGTGGGACACTTCCTCCTCTCTGTGCCTCTCCTGCCAATCAAAGGGGCCGTTACGAACTCGGCGCCTTTCCTGCACGCGGCAAGCGGGCGGGGGGGCGCCCGGCCTGGAAGCGCTTGCAAAGATAGAAATAAATATTTATCGTATTCAGGGAGCCTGTAATGTAATGATTTCAGTGTAAATAAGTAAATTATTGTGCACAGACACAAATCCCCTACTTCCTGGTGCTTACTGTAAATTACTGTAGTTTCACGTCGTTGTACAGAATCATTTGTCCCTTTTTGTTAACGTAGGAGTCCCTTATCTGGTTGTGGAAATGTCCTATTGTACCAAACAAAAACAAAAACAAAAAAAATCAGAAAGGAACAGAAACGCAGTGTCCTTTAACTGCACTGTAAGTTCACGCTATCAGAAATGCACAGGCTGTTGTTTGGCACAGGCTGAGCAGCAGTGAGGTCAGCGGTTGTTAAAACGCCCTGAAATGACCTCTGAACTCAGGGGGGGAACGGTTACTTCAAACGCGTCTGCGCGCTGTGTTCCGCTTGCTGATTGGATGTCGCCCTTGACGAGGGGGGGCGGCTCCGTGGACTTTGCGCTCCGCCTCCTCTTTCCACTCCACCGCCAGGCTTCGCTTCAGAACCCCAGCGTCTGCGGACCCAAAGGACAGCCGCCATTTTAAAATATGCGAGTGAACGGACAGGTGCTCCGTTTCACGAAAAGTGAGGAAAAAAAATATTTTTTTGTCCTTGTTTGTGTTTCGTCTGAAAAATTAAACTTGGCATTTCAGTCTGTTCTCTTACCTGCCTGTGTGAGTCCTCCTCGTTTGTCCAGTTTCTCCAGTAAGTCCTGTGTCCCGTTCAGAATTGTTACCGTTGAATAGCAGTCACATCAGGGGGTGTGGGGTGTGGGAGGGTGGAGGGGGTCGCCGAATTGGCTGAACCGCGTTTTGCTTTTAACCCCGTTCAGTTTGCGGTCGCACTTCCTTCTCTGTTCTCACTACAGGATATTCCCTTTCCCAAACCCCTGCCTCCCCACCGGAAGCGTAGTTGGGATTAGGCACCGGGAATCGGGAATACAAGCGAGTCATTTCCTCGTAAAGAGCCCCAGTCTGGAGTGGCCTGGCCTGCCCTGGCCTGCTGTGTTTCATAGGCCCAGCGGAGGAAGTCGGGGGGCGGGGGTGGGGGTGGGGGGCAGCTCCAGCTGTTGCCAGGAAAAGGGCTCAACCTGTGTGCAGATTGAATATCAGAATTCTGGTACCCACCACGGGGGTCTGTGTGTGCGCCCCAGTGCCCCGGGACAGCAGCGTTGGGCTCCTCGCTCTTCGCCCACCTCTCACAGTCGTTGCATTTATTTACTTTGTTTTTGTATTTTGTTTTTTTCCTTCTAGCAGTAAAGCATTGCCTCCGCTCTTCTGTCTCAGGGCATCTGCTGCTCTGCCCGCTTCCTGTTCCAGAATGGACAACTGTGATGTCATATCCCTCTTACCCGTTCTCCCTTTGACAAACGGTTTTATTTTCATTTTTATTTTTTTTAATTGTCAAATAGACAGGGATGTTCAGTACTTTCCACCTACCTTCAGGACAGAGGTGAAAAGTCAGCAGCTGCGTATGTTTTATTTGCATTTCTTTTGTATTTGCTATTTTCATTCACCCTTTTGGTTTATGATTGCTTAATAATTATTTAATATTAATAATTTAAAGTGGGCTTCTCTAGGCTTCTTCTCCCTTGGTTCCTCATTTGAGGAGCAGTTGTAGAGTTCTTGGCAGATTGTTCCGCCCACGTCTGGGTCTCACAAACTGAAAATGGATCTGCTTTCCTGGAGTGTACAAGGTGAGTCCTTGATTTATGGTTTTGGTTTTAAGAGCGGTTAACTTGCACTAGCACACGCACGCACACACACACACCCTTGGTTAGAATGTGGAATTACATTTTTCATGAGTGAGATGAAAATAGAATTTATTTTTTCTTTTTTTGTTAATTCCAGGAAAGAAAATCTCATTTGGAAATGCAATGTCTGAAAAGTTCAACTTCAATTTTTCCCTTTCTTCAGAGAGACTGGAGAATTTAACTACCGCCAGAGTCCACAACATTTTAATAAAACAATCATACCTAAACTCGTTTAATCCCCCAAACAGAAATTGGGTCCTAAACGTTTCTGTCTTTTATGTCCGTTGCTGACTCTTGGGTCACCGGAGCTTTCACCGAACTTTATGGCACGGCTTGCGTTTCCCCCCTGCACGTGCAAAATGTGAAGAACACCGCTCCAGTTTTGTTTCGTCTAAACAGGGCCACCTCTACGGACGCATACTACCGCACGGTATGACTTTACCAGGGTAAACATTCTAGTGTGAACATAGTGTTGAGGTTTTATTATTATTATTATTATTTTTTTATTATTATTGTTATTGTTGTTGTTGTTGTTGTTATTAGGCCTACTAGGTCTACAGCCTACATGTAATTCAGTGTAGGCCTATTTCACGAGGGTGAGTTTGACAGACTAAGGCAATGATTTTCACCTTCAATTTCCGCAGCAGCGAGTCAAACACCACGCAGAATTTGTGGCATATAGGCATGTGACAACTGAGTGGGAAACTTCACAAAACATCCGGTTTTGTGAAGTTATTTCATGCTCCTGGCGACCCCACCGCGCGGAATTCTGCGCAAGAAGTCGAGGCGAACAAGACTGGTCCCGGACCACACGGTCATTTGTGACGGAACTGCGGGAGATGTTCGAACATCTGCCCGACTCTTTCAGCGACTTCCACGCGCTCAGGCGGCGATTGTGCTTGTCTCCTCGTGCAGAAACGAAACTCTTTCGCTATTGTCCTTCACGCGCATTCTAATGCTAATTTTTGAAGAGGCTCGAGGACTTGCAAACAGATGTGTAGCATTCGGTTCATGTTGTAGTCCATTTGTTTAACAGTGTTTGGCAAGACATTAGCAGGATTTTACATTTTAGTCAGGATCTTTCATGAGGCATTTAGGTTAAGTTTGAAGGGCGGTTCAAATAGATAAACTGTCAATATTGTACGAAAGTTTGCAGCTAATGAGGCTAGTTCGTGATAAAATATTAGTTAAAATAAGAGAAGGTAGGCTATTTTTTTTTTAAAATAAGCGCGTGTGTGGCATGGTGGCCTATATAAACAATTAGGCTATTGAATGCTGCTTTCCCTTTGATCATAGTGAAGTTGCGTGTGTGTGTAAGAGAGAGAGGACACAATAGTGTGTCATATATATATATATATATATATTTGCAGAATTGAGCTTCGACCTCCTAATTGTTTGCTTGATCTCTGAAAACATTTCATCACATTTACTTTGTCAAATTGTCTAGTAACTTTGAACATTTGGAAGCAGCATACGTTATTAATCCAATGTGCTGCTGTTGAGTGAGTAAATACTAGTTAAAATTAGTAGGTAATTAAATATGAATTAAAATGAATAAAATTACGTTGCGCGAATTTTATTATTAAAATTATTATTATTATTATTATAGCAGCAGTAGAAGCTGCTGTAGTTATAGCATTATATTCTATAAAGAATCACTTTAGTAGCCTATTTTTAGGTTAGGTAGCGGATCTTGATAATGTCATTATGCGAAATTATCCTAGTGCTGATAAGAAGGATTTGTTTCAGGAACTACATGGGTATTTGTGAAAATCTTATTAATTTTACACACGGCAGAGTAGCCTATACGTTATTCGTTATTCCCTTGCAAAACACACACGCATATACAAACACTGATTCATATTAGCCTAATAAACAAATGTAAATCATATACCCTGAAATGAAAAAAAACGCATTGTACAGTGAAACGTTTGCTTCTGCTACAGTTGTCCCGCAGTTCTGAGGTCAATTTAGTCGCTGCCCTCCTTGCTCGTCGGCGTCTCTGTGTTGTCATATTAATCCAATTTGCTTAAGCGACTAGTACAAACGTTGCCCGTGCGTCTGTGGTCCGTACTGACCAAATAGCTTGGTGCTCCGTAATGGTTTTCTAATTTCGCTGAAATAGTCCAATTCGGAAGGGTTCCATCTGGAATCTGGAAATGTCAAAGGGTAATGCGAGCTTCAGCACGCTTTATTTCAGAGAAATAACCCTGGTTAGCATCTGCTTAAAGGGAAACGTAGCCGCGGAGAGAGGAGTATCGAAGCAACAGTTGTTTTTTAACAATATTATATATTGGTCAGTGTCGATCTGGGTCGCGCGTTTGCATCGAAAAAATGTTTTCAGAAAAGTTCAGGAAGATAAAAAAAGAATAACCTTGCCAAACTTTTACCTATTCATTCTTAGCAGTCTGTAATTTTGTTTTCTCATTTACAGTGCACCGTTGTGTCTCTTATGGGGTCCCAACCGTAGGCTATTGTAACCGTGTTTCAGGGGAAACGACTTAAAAGTAACATTTCAGATTTTGACCAATGAAACGGCTACGAAACTTAATTTAACAATTGAAAACTCAATTTAACAATTGAGACATGCTTAAGCATGTTCATGTTGAAAATGTAAATTGATAATTCTTTCTGTATAAATTTGGAAGACAACATTTAAATCTGTTAATCTATAGATCTTTTCAAATCCCTGGACTAGAAAGAAAATTTTTATACGGAATATTCCCAATTTTATGACCCTATCTGTTTGTATAAAAATCAATAGGCTAGGGCAATAGCCGTGTGTTAGGCAAGGTATAGCTTACCGTCTGTGTGAGAGACTTTTCTCGTAAATCTTCAAATTTAGGCTGTTGCTTTTTCAGTTTTCTTTGTTGACACAGTTCCGTAATCTTTATTTTGAACGTATGTGCCTAAGTCATAGAACAAGCGAGGCAAATCTTTATTGATTTTTTAATGTCTAAATGAGGAGTCCAGGAAATAACAGACAGGCGGCACGAGCTTACACGCGAATAATTCCCAAAAAACAAAAACAAAAACAAAGCCATACCCTCCGAGTAGCCGATTTGATTCGAGAGACCGAAACAAGTTCCAACGCAGTGCTGGATGCGCTATAACTTATTTATCGAAAAATAAATAAGCCTGGACTTGACCGGTCTATTGTCGTCATAACACCTTTTGGGCCTACATCTTACAATTCACAAACATTTCACATGGCCTAACACAACCTAAGGCAACCTAAACATTTACAAATAAATAAATGGCTAAAGTTATTTTAAGAAATCATATGCCGTTTTTCCCCCGGAGACTTACAAATTGATGTTTATATGAGTTTCACACCATTTTGAAGAAAATTATTATTATTATTTCATTTTCAGACGGTTTTCATTAGTTTTTGATTTCGTGTTTGAGTAAATTCTCCCTTTAGACTTGTGGATTCAGAAATATAAAATTTCAACAAATTACTATTGTTAGTCATTGATCTGACTATTTATAATTAGTTACAACAATGAGTCATCCTATTATTATTATTATTATTATTAGTAGTATGTACTTCAGTCATCAAAAGCTTCATTATCTCCTGTAGCTTTTGTTAGGGGCAGATGCATTATTGCTAAATAAAGCTGTTGAAACTTTTTAGAAAATGTAGACCGTTTATTAACATAGCTGCAAATAGGTAGCATACTGATTCAACAAGTCTAAGTATAGTTAATACAAAACTTGAGATAACTGTTAATGATTAGATTATATTAATTATTATAGCAGTAATAATTAAAAATACATTTATACATATTGGCTTACTCTTGGGTGAGACGCCTTTAATGACAAATTCAGAAATGCGTTATTGATACGCTTCACTTCAAAAGATCCTGAGCAATGTGATTTCAGGTTGTTATGCTGCGTAGCCTATTCGATGTTGATAGTATACAAATCAAAATATGTAGCCTATATTTTTATTATGGTATAACAATTTTAAAATACAAAAATATAGAGAGATTTAAAAAAATTAATAACGCAAAACTGAAACTGGGTTCAAGAAACTGAAACTGTTACAGATCGTTTCTTCACTTTGCCATCAGCAGAATATCCATCTAGTATGAACATTCCTTCTGGCGATAACAGTAGTATTATAGGCTAGTAGCAGAAGTAGTAGCGGATGTTATTTATGTAGTATAGCCTAGTTGTCCTGCGCGTATAAATGCTCGATGTGGTGGTATATGATAACATAAGTGAAGTTGCGCTGCTAGCGGCAGACATAAATACTATTTGGGCATAAGACACTGAAGCGGAATGCTTGCCTCGGAATGCCCTCGCTGTGTGTTTGTACGCGCTAAATCATGCTTGAAAACCGAGTTGAAGAAATTCACACTGGGTGGACATTCTTGACAGGTTTCCCACCAAAAGCAAGATTTGTAACACTGTGGAATCTCCCAATCTTGCAAATAAAGGAAATCTAGTTTAATGGTTGCTTATCCAATAGGAGCGTTTAATCACCTCGGCGAAAGAAGAGTCCCACGCCAGACCCCGCCCATCCTCTCTTACGATAGGTCCATTTCCATCAACAAATGGCTAATTATAATACGGAGCTGCTGCGATAGGCCAGCGCCAATGTCTGTCACAAACCACTTGCTCCCGTGCGAGGACCTAGTAGTCTGCAAGACTCTCGGCGCTTGCAGTAGCTCGCAGGATGGGCGACGGGATGCGCTGAGCGGAAGGGCGAGAGGGTACGGCTTTGGAACAGCACCGAAGCGCGCACTTGTACATAAAACGTTTTCAGTTTCTTCACCTTAGTTATGTTAGGAATCTGCCGGAACACGTCTTGAATTTGCACCCGAAGGGATGTTGTCCGCTTTAGCTTAGTTTTCTTGTCTTTTCTTTACCTTTCTTTTTTTTTTTCCCCTCAAAGGACTTAATATCTATTCCTCGAGGATTTTTCTCCGTGCTACCTGGAATGGACAACTTTGCCAGTATGTCTCGTTGGATTATGGTTTGTACCCGCAAGGCTTATGGAATATAGTCTGATTTGTCACAATCTATATGCGTTCTCATACAGCCCCGTGAAAAAGAAACTCTTACTTCTGTGCATCATGTTTCTGTTGTGGGTGTATATGCTATATTCCTGCGTGGGTTACTGTACTACTATGCCAAGTTTAGTAGTGGACACTTATCGGGGAAAAGAGACGGAGTCCGCCGGTAAAAGGACAGCGAGCGGCAGGGCAGAGCTGATGTCCAAGCTTCTGCCCAGACCCCAAAGCTGGGTGGATTTAGAATCCGATTACGATGAACCTTCCGTCAGGACGGCTTCTAGAGACTTGCTAAATAACGAGATTGAAGTGGACAGAGCCGACGACTGGGACGAAATTAGGGGCGAGCAGAGATCCCCTGAGCCAAGTGCCATGTCAAGTTTCTCCAATGGATCGGGCAGCAAGAAGCTGCCCCAGGCGATCATCATCGGGGTGAAGAAGGGAGGTACGCGCGCGCTGCTCGAGTTTCTTCGCGTGCATCCAGACATCAGGGCCGTGGGAGCCGAGCCGCACTTCTTCGACAGGAACTACGACAACGGACTGGATTGGTACAGGTAAATACGATTGAGTGCAATTAAAAACGAGGGTACATGTTTAACTGAAATTAAATATAATGGGAAAAAAACCCAGTAATAATAGGATATACATATTGCAACGAATAAAATGCTGCGAATCGCAGCGATATCAGTGCCTACTGAACTACCAAACTGCTGTCAGATGGAAAAACGAAATATTCATTTCCAGCTGCTCTAACATAAAAGAGGCAGTGTCTTTCGGCGAATAGCCTACATGCATCGCATTGTGTTTCGGGTACAGAATACTTATTTCTCCGTACAGTGACCAAATCACACACGCTTGCTTCACAGATCGTCTCTATACAAAGCATGGGTAACTTAATTTTTAAATATAAAACGGCTAATTGGTTTCCTTCTGAATTGCTGTGCAAAAATATAAAAAATAAATAAATAACTGCATTTAAAAATACATTAGACTAGTCGCAAGCGAAATGTATTTTTCATGAGTTGTATTTGTATGCATATCAAGCACTGAAAATGTGACTAATGTCATTTTGTAAGGAATGGCCAGGAATATATCTTCATATTTTGAAGTATCTGCTGAATTTCATTAAAATGCTTTCTATTCCATTTTTTGTGAGGACGGCCTATGAACGTCCTGCCTTCAGAATATCAAATTTGAGTCTTTATTTCTTATAAATTGAGAGAGCCCTCATAATACTCTGTCTGCCGACGGATATCCAGCGGGACCCTCCAAGTCACTCCTTGGGAAATAAAAGGTCAAGTCTTCTTGCTGTTTGAAATATATTCCGTTAATTAAAAAAAAAAACAAAAAAAAAAACACGTTAATATATATTTATGTGTATGCTCTTATATACGTTACAAGCCTGTATCATGGAGCGTTTATATTGCAGAAATGACAGATAATAGGCCCCTATCACTCCGTATGTAGCTAAGCCATCCGCTTTCGCTTGCTTTCTGAGGCAAATGCATATCAATCGCGTTTGTGTGGAGTTTCAACTTGAAACAGACTCCATGTACGTTTCCGACTTAAAAGTAACCAAATTAAATAAATACAAGACTCTCTTTCACGGCTGACTCGGCGTGTCCCCGGCAGAACGGGGAACCGAGCAACAAGACCGAGCTCGCAGTTTATCAGGAAGGACGCCTCGGGCATTTTCATCTTACTAGGAAACACGACAAATAATTCTCTGCCTAGTCTTAATGCGGTTTATTCTGTGGATGAGTGGAGACTCCATATTTAATGGTCTTTGGGCTGATATTATTTGAAATGCCCCTGCGTTTGAGAGGCACACACGCCACAAATTGGCGTTGAGCAGTGGTCTCTGTTGGACAGAGGAGAACACTGCAGGCAAAAATTTTTAGACATTTCCTTTTCATTTTGTTGCGCGCTTTAGTGTTTTTAATGGTCCATGTTTAATTTTAGAAATACAATTTTAATCTGGTCTGCATACTCGACATTTTGCGCCACCCTTGATTCTTATTTGTTTAATTATAACATGGCATTGTTACATGACAACGTTGCGTTATGGTATTATTTGAACTGTCATATATAATGTGTTTATTTTTTATTTTTTTTGGTTGAAAAATTGAGTTTCATTTTAAAATATCATAGAAGAAAATCGCAAAACTATTGGAATGAAAAGTAAAAAAAAAAAAAGTTATGTAGAGATTGAAAAACTTAGTTTGAAACAAAACTTGCATTAAAAATTGCACTAAAAGTTAACTTTATAATAAATAAATAGCTTTTCAAAGCACTATTCCTGTAACTATTTATGCTGATGACCGAGCGTGCGGTTTAGTGATAATTTGCTAGTAGCCTGATTGCAGTTCATACTTTTCTATATGGAGTGCGTTATTTTGTAAATGAATGAAAGTGTCTACAACTAATCACTTGAATTTCTCAAAAGGATTCTCGCTTGCGCTGACTAAAATACATAGGAAGATAAATAAACTCAGACGTCACTGCAGTCTACAAGACAATGGCATTAGAGCGATTTGGAATACACTTAAGAAAACCTTTCAAGGCATTGTTTAATAAAGTAAGGCTAACTCTCTTTTGTGCTTGTAATTTGCATTTCAATAAGTACAAATACATTTAGAAGTGCAGGCTGAATAATTAAACCAAGCAGCCCTTATATTTACGACGTAGGCCTGCTGTCCTATTAAGAAATAACAGTAATGTGGGAATCGCTTGTTTCAAAAGTGTTTAAAATATTCTGTTAAAAAAAACCCTCTAGAGTATTAACTCAAATAATATATAGGCGACTACTCAATAAATACTTCATACTCATTCGCTGAATTAGTTAAATAAACAAAAGAAATGGTTTTATGGCGCAATTCATTCGCAGCATATGGAGTTGTCCACTTTAAATAAAAAAAATGAAAGTAAAAAGCCCCCGGGGACTGATTTCAGCAAAATTGCCCCCCCCCCCCCCCCATATTATATATCCTAGTATTTGCCCCAGGAAAATATAAATAAATAATGAAGAATACTTTCTGGCCTATTCAATACTGTGAAAAGTCTAGGGCCTATTTTGCCTCCAGATTGAAATTATTATAGATTATTATAATTAGCTTGGGAAAAATCTGCATGTTATAAAAATCTAATCTTGACGTTTGAGTCAAACCATGGGCCGTGGGTAATAGTTCTCATTTAAGCGAGTTCAGACTCCGTGTATTCTAAATAGGCTATCAGCCGAATCTTGCACCAGGGATTAGACTTTTTGTTTTAGGAGGGGGGCTTTCATTGGGGCGAAAAAATAAAAATGCGTTTTACGTGTGAAATACATGAGAATAAAGAGGGGAAAACTAGACATATGTGTAGGCTACAATATCCACTGCCGCATACACACATGCGCAAAAGCACATGGATTACAACTCAGAAGCTTGAGGGCTTTGCTGTGATGTTCTTTTCCCACTTAACCCCGAAGACATCTCCAGAAAAAGAAAAGTTTTCGCTTCCTCGTCCGCCGAGCCAGAGCAGAACTAATAACCCCTCTGACAAGTTGATAAAAAAAACAGCGCGGGATAGCATGGCTCTCTGAATAAACGGATTTCGTCTGCCCGGAGAAAAAGTGCAGTCAATTAGATATGCACGAAGTTTATGGCCCAACAAAGACAGAAAAAATGAAAGGGAGACCAACTCGGCACCCACAGCATTTATCGAATGGACAGAGAGGCGCGTTTTGCGCATGTGTAAACAAAACCAAAAAACCATGGGAGGCTTTAATTCTTTAGTTTTTTTGTTTTTGTTTTTTTTGTTGTTGTTGCAGCCTCTTGCTTTACCTTGTTTATGACTGGTAGGCCTACTGTAGAAATTTAAAAAAGACGAAATCAAGAGCTTTCTTTCCTCCCTACTTCACAATTTTTTTTCCCACAGATGACTTATTTATATCGCCAACTAGCCTACATCCGTTCGTTATTTTAAACGTGATAATGGCATTGGACTCAATGCTTTAGCTATTAGGCGCTGCGGTCGGGAAAACTTGCTAAATTCTGCTGGGAGCGCGCGATTGTGAGCACTAGTTGCGTGTTCTGTTTGAGTCAAGAAGAAGCAAGCCCCCTTTTAAGCCATATTTACTGTGAAAGCAAGAGGCGGCGTTGTCTGCTTGCCGGCTCCACGGTTTAAGTGACAAATAAAATAAACATGCATGTATCTGCCGCAGAGTCGGGGTTCCGCTGCTCGTATCAGGGGACAGGGGCTTTATTTGGCGTGCTTCGGGGCCTGTTTGGGTCTCCCTTTATCCTCCCAAATCCGAAATAAATCGCCTCTCACTTCTTATCTTCAAAACGATAATGGAAACAACGCTAATTGCAACAAAGTGCGGCTTTGCAATGCAGATCTGAGAAGTTAAGTGACCTTGACTCAGTATCAGTGGAAATTTAACTGGAGGACGACCTTCCCATGGGCAAATATGCCCGAATTTCTCCCAAAACCGTCACAAAGCGCTTACAATACTAATAACAGATGGGGACTTACCAGTATCCAGAGATAAGAGTATCTTTTACATGGCAGTCAGTAAGACTAATAACATTGAGCTGAAACGTGGCCTTAATTTTGTCCTAATCGGAGCCAGGCTAAACGGCACGTATTAGCTCATAAAATCAACTCAGTCTTATTACACGAATTTTACTTGGCTGTATTTTAACCTTCACAGTGAAGTAGGGGGCAGGAGATTAAACCACATCACGAACTAAAGCCGCTTCGTTGGCACTGTCTGCATTTGAAACGGGCCTCTGAGGATTCGGAGTTGCCTTCGCCTGTGGATAATGCAAGGCTGCGCAGTACCAACGGCTGGCTGATCTTTGCAGACAGATGGCCGGGAAGTTTACGAAGACGTCATAGGTGATTTTTTCTCAGGGACGGTACGGGTAGAGGTCGACATAATGTTAACGCTGCGCAGCGCAACGCCCTGGCAACCGATAGGTGTAACGTCACAGCGCTGGTTACATGGGCCTAAAATCCGCATCCACCGCGTGACTGCACAATTATGCAGTATCGGTCAGATTACTGATGCTACAGCTGCTCTTCTCGGTGTGAATGTTTCAGTCGCGTTATTCCTGTTTTGAGTACGGAGGAGGCCTGCCCGTCTATCTCAGTTATTTTACTGCTTTAACTCCGGCGTGAACAGAGGCTGAATACTTTCGGACTTCTGTGTTTGTTTTTTGACCAACGGTTGTGTGTGCTGAGTTTAAGTTTAACCAAATGAACCTAATGGTCCAGCGTTATGCTAACACTAGAATGTTATCTTAATGTGCCTGACCTGTACCACCTGTTACAGGGTACTGCTAATTCAAGTTTAGCAAAGTTTATATGAGTTGATGGGACAAAATGCACTCCCATTGGAGTTGATGTAACTTTGAACATTTAAATTTTAAGCTTTTAAGTTTATGTGTTGCTGTGAGTGTGCAAGGTTAAGAGAGGAGTTGCACAACCAAAGACAATATACACACTTGACTGTTGCAACTATTTGTTTTGCTATCTTTTGGTTATCAGATTTTCAAGAATTGACTTTGTTTTTTTACTCAATTAATTCAAATATTTTCCTAAATATAAAACCAAATGAATTACTAAAGGCTGCTATCATATCTGCAGTACATGTGATTTAATTTATTAATGAAAAAAAAACAAAACACTACATGTCATTTTGCGTTTCAGTTTTAGTTTTGACAGTTGTGCGACACTGTCACAGCGTGGTGGTGGTTTCGGCTAAGTCCTCGCCATATAAACCTGTGAATATCATGTATACTATCTTGTGTAGCCACCCTGTACCCCCCACCCCCCTTCCCTGCGCGTTTTCGCAGTGAGAGAAAAGCTCGCGCAGAGAGATCCCTCAGAACCATCGCGAGTGGAAATTCTAAAGGGCGCATCGCCGCGAAGGCAGCTGGCTCGAGCGGCGCTCCCCTTCTGGAAAGTTTTTGTAAGCCTCGCCCCCCCCCCCCCCTTTTTTTTAAAGAAGGGGAGGATAAACAGAGCAGCAGGACCTCTTCAGGAGAGAGGAAACCCTACTTCATTGTTAATGCCCGCGGTTCCCCGGGTAGCTTCAGGCCCGGGGACCCGAGCTCTCCTGCGGTAGAGCTGCCGTGGCAGAGAGGGGGAAATGCGTCGGATGGTGCTCCGACCGGGAAGTTCACCCTGTGACACTCCAAGGCCTAAATGCAAGCGCTGTTTCAGAGCCTGGACTGGCCTGGACTGCCTTGCCTTCAAACTAGATTCGGCATCACAATATGTTCATCCTGTAACTGCTTAAATGTCTCTTTCTCTCTTTCTCTTTCTCTTTCATTTCTATCTCTCTCTCTCTCTCTGTCTCATTGCTGTAAAGTGCAGGTGTTCGCTGTACACCCCGTCTTCCTGTTGGGTGTGTTTTGGGGGGAATCTGCAGTGTTGATCACCCCTAGATTCTCATCCTTTTCTTCATGGAACTCCTGTGGTGCTTGGCTTACACTGTTACACCAGCTAAATGTGAGCGGAAACAAAGAGAGAGAGGAAGAGAGAGAGGGAGAGAGAGAGAGAGAGAGAGAGAGAGGAACTCAGCCGATGGTAACAGACTCGTGATGGAGTTCTGGCGTAACGAGCCGGCCTTCACGTGCGTCAGGAAGACCGGCGGCGTGTCCGACCCTCAGTCCTCCTTCGCCAAGCTCTCGCCTACATCGGCCTTTGGAATTCCAGCAGCCGGGCACGTGGGGGAGAAAGGGAGGGGCAGCATGGCCGCCGGTGACGCGTCCATCGCGGGAGTCTGCCGTAATGCGACGGGTTTTATTCGCGCGCAGACGCCATACGCAGGACGCGACCCCTTTTTTTTTTTAAGCCACGTGCCGGGGCTCTGTGTTTTTTCGGGGGGGTAGCTGAACCCCTTCGCGGGGTTTCCGGGACGATCCGCCCCCGCGAGCGGTTTGACGGACAGGCGCCGGGGTTACTCCCAGCCGAGGGCCTGAAACGTTCTCGTGTCGTTTCAGGAACGTTGTATCACGGTTGCTGCTACAGCAACGGCGGCGGCAGGACCAGGGTTCGGTCATGTTAGCCGGCTTCTTTCTGCTGTCTGTCGGTGCAAAAAATTATAGTCGCGCGTCGCCCCGCATCATGTTTTTGGGGTTTTCCTTTGTCGTCTGTGCTCCCTCTGGTACGTATGTCACCGTAGCAAAAGCCACTAATGTAGGGGAGGGAGAGAAAAAAAAAGTAAGTGGTACATTTGTTTCTCGATGAGGAGAACTTCATTTGCAATTTGCCGTTGCCGACCAAGATGCGTAGCCATTTATTTCAACCCTTCCTGCCGTGCCGGATGCGTTTAAGCTTAAAAAACGTATTGGTTTTGAAGTGCCTTTGATATTTAATTAATGAGCTGTGGCTTTGCTTTCGTGCTGTCTTGCTCTGCAGCCTTCGTGTTTGATTCATGCGGCATGTTTGCCGCTTTCGCAGTCCTCCCAGCCTTGTGTTTATGATGTTAAAAGAAAAAAAAAAAGAGAGCGAGAAAGAAATAGTTTTCAGCACTTTAGGAGGTTGCACCCAGAGTTTAAGCTCTGGCACTCTCAGACGGAGGTTTCCTGAAATTGGACTGAAATTGGGGAACGTGGACGCCTGCCGAAAACACAAATCCAATTTATTCCCGCCCTCCTGAAATAGTTTTTTCCCAACAGGCGTGAGAGTGAGAGCTGGGACAGGCTGTCCTTCCCTGTGTATTTCCCAATGCCGGTCAGATGACTGACGTCTGAGATATTTGCCACCTCATTTGCCTTTTTTTCTAAAACACATATTTAAGGTCCCTGTCCAGCTGTGTGTGCTATCACAGGCAGTAATTCACAACTATTAGCCAAGACCCATGGGCCTGAACCGCTACGCTGTGCCGGTACGCTAAATATAGAAGTAACTTTTTTGCCGTCCTGGTGGACCGAACCCCTTGGACGCTTTCCATTTCTTGGATTTCTTGGCGTTTTCGTTTCGCCGGCGATGATTTGAAAGAAATCGTTCTTTAAGGCGGATAAGTCATGAGATCGTTCCGGTGCGCGGGGTCTTCCGGAATCATCTCAAATGTGTGCTGCAGGAACCGGGGGCTGGTCTGGAGAGCGGAGAGATTGGGAAGACTCCGCCGGCCCCCTCTCAGAGGCACGCCGACAGATAAGAGAGTCCACACGGCCTTTTATTAGTCAGCACTTGTGGAGTTAATGATTGTGTGAGGGTGTGTGTGTGTGTGTGTGTGTGTGTGTGTGTGCGCGCGCGCTGCCTGGCGTCCTTAACAGAGCTCAGTCTAATTACAAGCGGCCGCGGTCCTCCTTTAAAGAGCCCAAATCCAAAAGCACACGTCTGAATGGAGAGAAGCCCGCGGGTAATGTCAGGTAAGCCTCTCGTGTTTGCCTACACCCCCCCCCACCCAGCCCTGCGTGATCAAAGGACCAGCTCTCCATCCCAACGGCTGCCGAACGGGAACTTGTTGACGAGGATGGCGCCATTCCTCAGTTGGGCGTGTGTGTGCGTGTGTGTGTGCGTGTGCGTGTGCGTGTGCGTGTGTGTGTGTGCGTGTGCGTGTGCGTGTGCGTGTGCGTGTGCGCGTGTGCGCGTGCGCGTGCGCGTGCGCGTGCGCGTGCGCGTGCGCGTGTGTGTGTGTGTGTGTGTGCGTGCGTGCGTGCGTGCGTGCGTGCGTGCGTGCGTGCGTGCGTGCGTGTGTGTGTGTGTGTGTGTGTGTGCGTGTGTGTGTGTAGGCGGGCTTGCAGTGATTAAGTGCAAATCAAAGGCTGCTCAGCGGCAGTGGCGGCTAGCTGCCCCTTCAGCACGACACAAAGGCACAAGTGGAGCGTTGTTCCGCGGGGCTTCCGAGAAAGCCTGGTTCCGCCGTCGCACCCGAGACGCTGCGGAAGTCTGTCACTTCAAAGTCCTTATCCCCCCCCCCGGTCCCCACGTCCCTCTCTTTCCCGTCAAACACCCCGTCCCAGCAGAACAGCACCTTCGCCCCAGAGTTCTCCTTTGTGTGAGGGACAGTTCTGGATGGACGCTCTCCTTTTCCCTCCGTCCTGCCCCTAGGAGTGGACCCGTTGCTGCGTAGGTGACCCGTTACTCCTTTTGGCCCCAACTGACCCCCCCCCCCCCCACCCACCCTCTAAACCCTCAGAGCGGGACGGCGACTCTTCTCAGGGCCTCCGGACAGAAAGATGAAATGGGCGGGGCCTGGCGGTGAACAGCAGCGGCGGTTGTGTTCGCGCCGCGGCGGAGCCGGCGTGAAGCTGCGCTGCTTCCTGCTCGCGATGAAGCCTGTTTCTGAAGGGCTGGCCGCGCGCTCGCAGGGAGAGGCAGTTTTTGGGAGGGTAGGGGTGCTCGTCTTCGCGCTCCCCGCTCGAAACTCACGCAGAACGGCCAGTGGGGAAAAGCTCGGTGACTCGGGATTGGGGGTGTTTTCTGATTGGTCAGAGAGGACGGGGGACAGGGTGTTGCATTAGGGGATTTTGTCTGCGGTTTTGTTGCTGCTGGGCGGAGCCTGGATCCTGTTTGTCTGTGGAGTCCCGTCCCATTGGTAAGTCTGTCCTGTGGGACAGTGGCTGAGGGTTGCCTGCTGTTAATGGGATTTATATTGCAGCTTCACTGGAACAGGGGTCTGCTGTTTACAGTGAATTACATTTAGTCTTATAAAGAGCGATTTACACAACATTAGCGTTTTTTATATACTGTATATAATAAGTATATACTGAAGTACCGTGCTCAGGGGTACACCGGCAGTGTCCTACCTGGGAATTGAACGTGCGTGCTTTCGGTCACAAGCCCAGTTCTGTAACCGTTCTGCTACCTGGCTACGGAATGTTCTGCGGTTTCTCTGGTAAGGACTAGCACAGTTACGGGGGAGGCCGCTTGTGCCCCTGCCGATTGGCTCGGTCAGAGATCGTGGAGCTGTGACCGCTTCCTGCTTCTTCCTTATTAACCCCTCAACCCCCCAGCCCCCCCCGCCTCCTGACGCTCCGCAGGAGTTAGCCGTCTGGCCGCCCAACGGTCCGACTCACTGCTGGTCGGCTTTGCCGTCCTGACCCTGCCAATGGCGACGGCGACGACAACAGCAGCGAACATAGAAAAATCTCTCTGTTTTCCGGCCAAAACTTGCTGTGTGTGTGTCCCCAAATTCACAGATCACTCTCTTTTGTGGTCAGTCTTTTCTGCCCACCCCCCCTCGCCCCCCCCCCCCTGCTGCCCCCCCTCCGGCTGATACCAAAGCTCCTTTTATCTCCCAACCTTTATTTAATCCCTCCATGCCTGTCTTCCCCGCTGGCAAACAGAATAGTGTCACATTCTGCTTACCCCCCCCCCCTTCCGTCCAATCATGCGGCAGCGTTTCTGGCCACTGGGCCCTCTTTGGCCCCCGGCTAAGGAGAGGGGGGTCTGTCCTCAACCCCCCCCGCCCCCCCCCCCCTTTTTTCTTAAACTGGCATGGGGGAGGGAGTAAACTAGGGGTTGGAGGAGGGGCGGGGTGCTTTCATCCCAAATTACCGCTGGCTAATTGTAAAAGGGGCGGCCTGGGGAGAGGGGCGTGGCCGAGCCGCGGCGGCGGCCGGGACCTCGCGGGCGGCCGTTCAGCTCTGCCCACAACAGTTGGGCAAACATGGCCGCCGCGGAACAGGAACCTCCCGCTGCCCCCGCGGACAAAGGAGCCCGACAGGGACTGTGTGACAAACACTCACGTCTCCACAGAGAAAGGGCTCTAACACACAGGCACACACACACGGATACGCACACACACACACACACACACAGGCACACACACACGCACACACACACACATACACATACACACACACACACACACACACACACACACACACATACACACACACACACGCGCACACACACACACACACACACACACACACACACACACACACACACACACACACACAGGCACACATGCACACACACACACACACACACACACACACAGGCACACACACACGGATACACACACACACACACACACACACACACACACACAGGCACACGCACACACGGATACACACACACACACACACACACACACACACAGGCACACATGCACACACACACACAGGCACATGCACACACGGATACGCACACACACACACACACACTCACACACACACACACACACACACACACACACACACACACACACACGGATATGCACACACACACACAGACACACACACATACACATACACACACGCAAACACACACGCATACAGACACACACGCAAACACATACACAGACACACGCATACACAGTCTCTGACCAATTGTCCGCCCTCATTCATAAAGCCCACTAAAGAGACCCCTGTGCCTGCTGAGCTGTGGAGAAACATTTTCTTTTCTTTCATTTTCCTCCCTCCTTCCAACTGACAAATCATTTATTTATTCCCCCTTATGGCTGAAGTCAAGTCTAGACAAGCGAAGGGCACAAATAAAAGAAGGAGAAGAATGAGAAGAATAAGAGCGTATGCTTTTGAGAGCGTGATTGTGCTTCTCTTCCCTTCCACTGCCCTGTACACACACACACACACCCTCCCCTTGTGTTTGCAGTCAATTGGACCTCTTTTTTTTAACAAGGTGATAATTTGGATGTTGGAACACATGTCAGAACAGAGCTTGCCCTCCTCCCACCCTGGTTAATGGTCATTCATTGCTGCTAAATAAACACTCTTTGGCACATTAAATAGACCCAGGGGCTGTGGGGGGGGAAAGATGCTTTGCTTTATGCGTTGGTAACCACAACCACCCCCCCTCCACCCCCCCACCCCCCTTATTACACAATGCTCCATCAGCAATGTGTTTTAAAAGTTATTATTTCTGAGGATTACCTAAAAGAAAATCACACAACTGGGAGATGAGAGGAGAGGAGAGCAGGGGGTTAGGAGAGGAAGAGAGGAGAAACGGAGAGGAGAATAAGCAGGGAAGGAGAGGCATCGGCTGAGAAGTAAACCATAATGCCCTCCCACTGCAATATCGGGTAAATTAAAAAAAGAAGAAGAAAGAAGTAACTTACGCAGCGTTTAAAGAGTGACTACCCTTTCCCCTTGGGGAGTAGAAACGGGTTTTTTGGAGTGGACCCCCTCCCCTCCCGGGGTTGTGCATTAACCCCCGACAATAAAGGGATGACAATTAAGAGGGAAGCGCGTTGTCTCTGCGCACTTCGTATGCAAATACGGCGAGCGAGGTGCCGTGGGTGAGCACAGCGTGAGCTGGCCGCTGAGCTCCACGGCAACCCGACCGGGGGCGCAGTCAGACCTACAGGCCCTGACGATTTAAACAAGCAAGAGCAGTGCGCGTTAGCCCTGGTGTTTCCCCAGCACATTCATTTAGTCGTTGATGTTGTTGTTGTTGTTGTTGTTGCCAGTGCCATGTTGTTTCTGATAATTTCACTTTGAGCTAAGGTAAAAAGGCGATGATGCATTTTGAGATCAGAGATGGACTGCAGTCGATTTCTTCAAAAAGCAATAGGCTATTTCTTCGTAGGGAAAAAGAATTTCCCTTCAAGGAATTTTTCCTGCTATACCGCCAGACTTTTTCCTGACAGAATGTGTCACAGACAAATGGGCAGAGGGGGGGAGAGAGCGGCGGAGAAACGGAAACTTCTCCGCTAAGCGCTGTTCATTTCTGCGATGAAAAGTCACGTTTATTAGAAACGCACGTAGGAGTGTTTCAGCTGACAGGGCGTTTCGCGAATGTCTTTTTCAAATCCGGTCCCCCCCCCCCCCCCCTGCCCCACCGAATAGCTTGTCTTCCTGGCAGCGGCCCGAACGGAGATCCTATTTCGTTTAAAACCGGGAGGCCCCGAGGAGCGGCGGAGACGGGGGGAGAGGAGGCTGTCATCGCGCTCCGGGGGCACTTAGACTTCGACGAAATAGCGAAGCCCTGAAACCGTACCCCACCTCCGACGCGGAGGTCCTGCGATCGCTCGGAAAGGCACAAAGGGTTAACGCCCGTTTCTCCTGTGTTCCAGGGTAATTATCTTGTCTTCGTACTTGGTTGCAGTATCATGCCGAATATCTAGGCTATCGTCCAAAAGGGCTTTTGGATTGCCTGAGGAGCTGGCAGGAAATCGGGTGTCGCTCTTTTACTCTAAAGTGAACAGTTTAATTGTCACTACTGTTACTATCACTACGTTCTTTTTTTTGTAATTATAGTTTGCGAAAGGGAGACGGCTTGTCGGTAGGGATTTGTAAATCACGGGTCCGAACCGCGGCGGCGCACCGAGCAGCAGGCAGCAGAAGTGTTTTCTGGGGATCTCGTGACGTGTGTGTGTGTGTGTGTGTGCGCGTGTGTGTGCGTGTGTAAGTAGCGTGTCTTCCCCCTCGTTTCTGGTCTGTGCGCGAAGCTTGCGGTTTCCGTCACAGAGGTGGATATTCTACAGCTTCCAGTCCTCCTCGTGGAATCAGCCATGTCCAGAGACCCCTCTGGCCTTCGCTGAATTTCCATGGCGACAGCGGATGCACTTGGCCTATCGGCGCGCGGCAGAAGTGGCGCTATGGCGACGGTGGAATGTGTCTGAGGGGCTTAGTGCTCAGGTATGCCTGTCTCTGATAAGGCGGGTCACCAGCGATCCTGGCCACTCCTGTCACCGGGAACCAGGCCCCACCGCGTAATCAGCGGGGGATTACCAGTGCAAACGCCGCCGTGCAGGCCCTGTGGTACCGTGAGACCCCTGCTCCATGAGCCCATAAGCACCTGAACATCCCTTCAGACTTATATAGAGCAAGAGAGAAAGAAAGGGAGAGGAACAGAGAGAAAGGAAGACAGGAGATGTCCTTGTGACCACAGGAAATAAAGAGACAAGAAGAGAAGGATAATTTAGCTGAAGATGGATGGATGAGAAAGAGGAAAATGGGAATTTTTAAGAAATTGAAATGGGTTCCTGCGCTCAGTCATTACTCTGGTTTATGAGGCCTGGGCACTTAGTGTTTACAGGTGATGTTGACAACTTTTGTGTGTCAGTGGGACCCGCACACCCGGTATATGTGAGTGTGTGTGTGTGTATGTGTGTGACAGTGTGTGTGTGTGTGTGTGTGCGTGTGTGAGAGTGTGTGTATGTGTGTGTGTGCGTGTGTGAGAGTGTGTGGTGGGTGAGTGTGTGTGGTGGGTGAGTGTGTGTGTGAGTGTGTGTGGTGGGTGAGTGTGTGTGTGCATGCGCGAGCGGTTTTTCCGTAGGTGTTGAACAGAAACAAATAAACCTCCAGACAATGCTTCTTGCAAATCACTACTTGAATTGACCAAAATGGATGCATTTATACTATGCTTCGGCGACGCTGCGTACACAAAGGAACCGCTGTGGCTTTTCAGAAGGCCTCGCATAAGTGCTGCAGGGGTGAGGAACAGGAAGCAGGATGCAGGGGCAGTGAGAGTTAGTCAGAGTCTGATGCTTGTCTGGGACACAGTTGCTCATGTGGTACGGGACACGCCCGCGCCAGCTTTTTGTTTGCCCCTCAGTGCCCAGTGTTCTCACCCAGCAGTGCCGGGATGGGCCCGTTTCCAGCTTTAAAACTGCTGCACCGCTTGAGCTGCTGCTGCACTGAGCCCTAGAAAGCGAAAGAGAAAAATGCACTCAGTTAATGTATAAAGTCGACATTTTCTCTCTCTCTCTTTCACTCTCTCACTGTCTCTCTTTCTCTTTCTTTCTCTCTCTCTTTCCCTTTCTCTTTCTTTCTCTCTCTCTTTCCCTCTCTCTTTCTTTCTCTCTCTCCAATGGGTCGTTTAGGTTAACTATTTGTTTATTTTTGTGGGTAATCTGTTTTCCCATAATGCACCGGCTCTTCGCCGTGGTGGCGGTAAAGGACTCGGTGGTGAGGTGTAGCCAGTGGAGAGGCTGAATGAGGCTGCCGTTCGGGACACTGGGAACGGGGGTCGATTTCCGTGACTTTCCATGTAACTGTGAAGTGGTGACACACTGTGGCCCGTTCAGAAACTCCCACACATCTGCTGTAGTCCAGTCATAATGTGAGCCACATTCAGCCATTTTCCTCTTGGATCCCTTCATCCAGATGCATCACGTCCTGTTTTTTAATTTCATTACAAGCATATTCTTTACATACTGTTTTGGAAAACATTTCAGGTGTGGGTCCTTGCTTATGACCTAACATTATATGAGTTGCACCCAGATCTTAGTTTCAGTGTCCTAACCACCGCCCACTGCCCCCCCCCCCCCCCCCTTCCCTATCAGACAGGCTCCCAGATCACCTGCTCAGCGTGCTGGTAGAATGGTGCAGAGGATTGTGGGATTGTGTGTGTGACAGGGAGAGATGGCTTTGATGAGTTCCAGGACAGTGCAGAGTGGGCCTGGATACACTGGAGGAGAGGGGGGGAGATACAGAGAGGAGACTGGTGAAACAAAGCAGAGTGTGCCTGCGTTTCTTTCACACACACATTAAAACTCACACACTCTTTCTTTCTCTCCCTCGTACATTTTTATACACACACACACACACACACACTCACTCACACACACACACACTCAATCGCACACTCACACACACACACACACAGGCACAACCTCACACACGCACAACCTCACTCACACTCACTCACACACACACTCACACTCACACACACACACGCACACGCACTTGGCCTGAGTGAGCAGCCGTGCTCTCTCTCTCTCAGGAAGGTTAAGAGCCCTGCTCTGGGCCTCGTCACGCGGCAGATGAAGCGTCAGGGATCCCTAAGTGGCTGCATTCCACCACCTACCACCTGCTCCGCTCGGGCTGTTCAAAGGGGCCGGCTCCGCCCCTCCCGAAAGGCATCCACCTGTCCCTCTGTCCCGTGACCCGTGGGGTGACCCCCGCTCCGCCTACAGCTGTTTGCTGGTTAAACACAATGTCAGGGGCGCAGCTCTTGGGGGATTGGGTGTCTAACGTCTGCCTTTGGTGTCTCAGAAAGAAAGGGTTTTAAAGCAAGGGTTCGACGGGCCTGAATGCAGCTGCTGTCACGATCAGAATCTGCTGGCCTTCTGATGAATTCCAGAACCATAATCTGTTTGTCTTATTGTTATTTCTGGATCCGGAATCTGCTGATCTCCTGATGAATTCCAGAACCAGGCTAGCCTTCTCCTACTGTTAAATCCAGAACCTGACTTTCCTTGGCCATAGTGTTAATTCCAGGACCAGGCTCCTCTGTTCATTTCCGAGCTCAGTAAAAGACCGTCCTTTTCCATTTGCACACTTTAATCATGCTGGTGTGCTATTGTAATAGGAACAATTCCCTCTGACAGAGGTTTGCTTATAATTCCACTTTAAAAAAAAAAAAAAAAAGAAGAAGAATCCAGATATCCTCGGCTATTGAAAATTGAGAATGGAAAAATGTAAAAACAAAAGATGAAAGCAAGGCAAAAAAAAAAAAAAATCACAACCGTGATAAAGCTAACACAATAAACACTGTTGCTAAGTAACCGAAGGGAAGGTAACGATTTAATGTGCCGTCGATGTATAATTGAGCGCACAACGTGGCGGAATGCGCTCACTCATTTGAAAGAGTTCGGAATGAGCGCTGCACAATTAAGCGATAAAGAGCACTCAGAACACTCCCTTCAGTTTTTCAATCACCGAGTTAATTACTTGTCAGCTCTTCCGAGCGGAGGGGGCGGGGGAGGGGGGTGGGTGGGGGGGACGGGACGATGCAGGTCCCCACTTAACAAGGGGCCGTGTTTTTCCGAGTGGGGAACAGGCAGGCGGAGAGATGCGTATCGTCTGTTTGGAGAAGAATGACGTGCCTGTTTTAACAAGCAGCTCTGCTCTGTAGCCGTACGGCCCTCCTGTCCCGAGCAAAGAGAGAGAGAGAAGGAGAGACACTTTGAGTGGGGGGGGGGGGGGGGTTTGAGAAGAAAGGCACTCTTTCAACAATCCCTCGCTTCTCTGAAACGCTTACTTGGATCTTCTCGGGATCGTGACCCGTCCCTTGGTTGGGGGTTGGGGGTGGGGGTAGGGGGATGGGGGTAAGGGGGCGGTGGGGTTCCATTGATCAGCGATCAGATTATAGGCCGATGTCCTTGGAGGGCTGTGGGAGCAGACGGCGATGGAAGTTGCCGGTTTGGACGGTCTCGAGGCTTCCCCGGTCCCTGGCCGCTTCGGTGCGCTTGTACGCGCCGTCACTGCCCCGCTCGACGTGCCCTCGTAACTCGAATACAGCTTTGCTTTGACGCTCCTCCAGGGAGCCAGCCGCCACAAGCTCCCCTGCCACTGTCCCAAGGGCTCCGCATTTAGTCTGGGCTGCCAGTCTAGCCGGTCTCACCCCAGCCAGATAACCCAAGGCCCGCAGTGAACCTATGCAGGTGTCTGCAGGTGAACCCCCTTGTCTACAGTACAATGTTTTTGTAAAAAGGAAAGGGGGGGGGGGAGGGTGTTGTCCTTTTGAAAGTCTGCAAACTGTAAAAATAGATGAGTATCGGGTGCTTTTGATGTTCTGTGGCATTATTGTGGGAAAAAGCTGTGGAACAGAACTGCGGTTGACCTTGAACACGCGCCCGGTGGGCTCCTCTTTCTGAACGAACGCGGTGTCCAAATGAACGTCGTTTCGACGGGATTCCTCTCATTTGGCGAAACCACTTCCCATCAGCGATTCGTCTGCAGGGCCCGAGCGAGACAAACAATGGACAGATGTAAACAGCCGAGAGGATCAGAGCTCCTTAAAATCCAGTCCCACGAGTCGCCTCATTGGCTCTTTGAAGTGGTCCTGTAAGAGGTAGTCTGCTTTGTGTCTTATCTCTGTGTTTTGGCATCTCTTTCAACTCGGGGGGGGAACCCTTTATTATTAGGCTGTCTGAGAGAACAGAGAGCAAGAAGAGAGCGTGAATGAGAGACAAGCAGAAAAGGAGAGACGGAAAGAGGGAGAGACTCCCATATGATCCCTCCCCCCCTCCCCCCCCCCCCCCCCCCCGCCCCGCTTTGCTCATGTTTGCAAAGAAAATGAGAACAGTAATCATGTTTGGTTGGAGCTGAGACCCGTCTTTCAACATTCTGTCAACATTCTGAGCTGGAAGGCGATCGTCCCCTGAGGGGCTGGGGGGGGGGGGGGGGGGGGGGGGGGTTTGGGCTCTTAGGCGATCGGCACGCGAGAGTCGACCTGACGCGACACGCTGGACGAAACCCGCGAAGACGAGACCGGCGTGCGACGTCTCCTCAGATGTTCGGTCTGGGTTGTCGTTGGAAACGCAGGGCTGGGTTCATCGACGGCCGGTCGCCGGAGGTCTTCCTGCGGGGCCTGGTTCAGAACGAAGCCCTTTGAAGATACGGGTGCTGAAATCCAGGGGATATGCGAAAATGGCGTTATCGAAAAAAGCTGCGGGTGGGCTCTCGGTAGTCCCCCTTTGAGGGTTTTCCAAAATATATCCATTTTGGGACCACTGGGAAAAGCACATGGAGGGGGGGGGGGGGGGGGGGGGGGACATGCTGGTACCTCCAAAATCTTCCAGCAAGACATATTTACTCTGTTCTGATGCCCATTACAAAACGTGAGAACAGATGGAGTGAGACAGTAGGATCTTTTTTCAGCAGTGTGTGAGTCTTTCCCCTATTGGTCGGCAGGAAATACGACCTAAAACATCAAAGGGTGAAGCGGAATGACACTTTTCACAGTGCGTTTACTGATTATGAGCAGTGTTTGGAAAACTAGTGCATTGTTTTCCTGAGAATATATGCAACTATATCTATGTGCAGGATATGCACACACACAAGCTCACAAGCTCACACGCACACACACACACACACAGACACACACACACACACACACACATACTTTCACATGCACGCACACACACTCACACTTTCACACACACACACACACACACACACATACTTTCACGTGCACGCACACACACATACTTTCACATGCACGCACACACACTCACACTTTCACACGCACAGACACACACAAATACACACACACACACACACACACACACTTTCACACCCACACACACACACACACACACACACACACACACACACACTTTCACATGCACGCACACACACACACTTTCACACACACACACACACACACACAGCTTCCTGCTCTGAGGTTGCTGTGATGTTCTCCTCTCAGCGCTCAGCAGGCAGCTCATCCCTTGGCCCGGCCCGCTCCAGGCCTGCAGTTTTCTTCTTCTCCTCCCCCCTTAGTTTTTTAGAAAAGAAGACGAAAATGGGGTCCTGGTGTCAGAGGAAGGGCTGTTTGCTGACGGAATCTTTTTGTGAGACACCTCATAAATCATACGGTCATAATGGGCATTGTTCTTCTGAGAGCTCTCTCTCTCTCTCTCTCTCTCTCTCTCTCCTTCTTTACAAAGCTCTTGCGATATCACTAGCTCTCGCTCTTTCTCCCTTACATTCATTCTTTGGCCCCTTATAATTCTAGTGCTCTTCAGCGACGGGGCACAAAGGTGAAGTCATTTAACGGTCGCTCGCCTGAGAGCTCGTTGCCGTCGAGGGTCCGATTCCCGTTGTCCGTTCCGTCACATTCTGTCAGCCACCCCAACATACCCCCCAACACCCCCCCCCCGCCCCCAACACCGCCCGCCTCGCCTCCTAACAACAGAACAAGAGATGTCTTCCGAGTTTAATCTCGCCACTGCATTCATTGCGCGCCCTGATGAAGGTTAGCCGTCCAGCCCTAGTTTTTCGGCTGCAGGCCGTGGTCTGAAAGGGGCTCGCGGAAGCTTCCGGGCCTTTCCTGCGCGGGTTCGAAAGCGCTGCCGTGTGTAAAAGCAGGACAAGCGCTGGATGGCTGGGTTCGGAGTCGTGGCAGCTACACCCTCTCTTTGCTGCTGTTGACTTCGTGCGCCTGTGGATGAATAATTAATGCTGCCTTGTCTTCCTTCAGAGGTTTGTTTTGTTCCAGGGCTGTACTCGCAAAATTAGACTCAGCGTTTATTTATTTATTTATTTATTTATTTATTTTTTCTCCAGGCATGTATAAAGCGCAATAAACATAGGTTTATTTTTGTGTTTATCTGTGTAGATAGGTTAGTGCAGTACGTGTGTGTGTGTGCACGCCTGTTTGCACGTGCATTTGTGCACACATGCATCTCGACATGTTTATCTGTGTACACGGGTGTGTGTAGTACATGTCATATTTGTGTGTGTGTGTGGCTATGCATCTGTATGCATTTGCTTGTGTGCGCTGGTGTGTCTGTGTATCTGCCTGCATTTGCTTGTGTGCACTGGTGTGCTTGTGCATCTGCCTGCATGCTTGTGTGCGCTGGTGTGTTTGTGCATCTGTGTGCATGCTTGTGTGCGCTGGTGTGTTTGTGTATCTGTGTTCATGCTTGCTGTTTTCTAACACGCTGGCGTGTTTGTGCAGCTTGTGCATGCTTGCGTGCGCGTATTGTTTTAGCATACTGTAATAGCAGTTAAGCCTGAGGAGGGACCTGTCATGTACTTGCAGAAGAGAGTGCGCACACGGCTGTTTTCATTGGGCCAGGCGATTAATGAGGTTTTAACTCACAGACCCTCCCACCAGTCATGGGATCCGTCCTGGAGACCAGCCCCTCCAGCGAAGCGACAGAAAACGGCGAAAGATATTATCATAATTACATCACTGACACTGTCTTGAAAGAAGCAGAAAAACTGCATGTAGCTGCCAAGGAAATTTCATTAAACATATCATCAGACACCTGAAAATGCTTTGGGCGTGTCTCTCTTTTATAGGTTTAAAAAAAAAAACCTGTGTGTGTGTGTGTGTGTGTAGCTGAACTCTCACAGGAACAGCACAGGGACTCCTTTACAAACAGGGCAGTAATCCTACTACACGGCCTCATGTTCTGATGACAAAGCCCCCCCCCCCCCCACGTCTGTGTACACACCCTGATCTCTCTCTCTCTCTCTCTCTCTCTGCTTGTCCTGACAAAGCGGGCGGCACGCGCTCACACGCGGACGTGTTGACAGATTAGCAGGCCTCAGGCCCGGGGCCCGGGGCCCGGGGCCCGGTGCTGACTGCGTGGGCCCATAACGCTCCTGTCACCTGTCCAGTGCAGACAGACACCCTTCTGCTCAGTTCTCACAAGTGCCCTGCATGTATGCTGCATGTATGTCGCATGCCCGGTCCCCCCTCCCATAATGCATCTGTGGGCCTGAATCTGGAGGGACTCTGCTGCTGGCCTCTTTAGCAGACTGCCCGGCTCGCTGAGTCAGCTCCATTCCCTTAAAAGGAAGAGTAGCCTTCAGCAGTGGCTTTAAGTGGTTAATGGATAAAGTAGGCCAAGATGGATTTAGGCTAAGCCAGCCACTCTCCAGCATTAGGGGTGGAGTGGTGCGTGTGCGTGTGTGTGTGTCTGTGTGTGTGTGTGGGCGTGTGTGTCCTTGCCATAGCTGAAGACTGTTTATATCACTGCCTGGCCCTTTCATTTGCAACACATGGGATAGTGATGAATATTGTGAGAACTGAGTATGCACATATTTCCCTGCGTATGTGTGTGTGTGTGTGTGTGTGTGTGTGTGTGCATGTGTGTGTGTGTGTTTTACTCTCTGCTAATGGCTTCTGTGCACAGTAATGATGATTTGTACGCATCATTGATTGCGGTCGGTCGTTGCTCATGTGTTTTATACAGTTATCCCAGCATTCCCTGAGTTTCCCAGCAGTCCCTTCACCTGCTCCTCTCTCTCTCCCTCCGCCTCTCAGGGACCTGATGCCCAAAACCCTGGAGGGTCAGATCACCATGGAGAAGACCCCCAGCTACTTTGTGACCAAGGAGGCGCCGGCCCGCATCTACGCCATGTCCCGGGACACCAAGCTCATCGTGGTGGTGCGGGACCCCGTCACCAGGGCCGTCTCCGACTACACCCAGACGCTGTCCAAAAAGCCCGACATCCCCACCTTCGAGAGCCTGACCTTCAAAAACAGGACTACGGGTCTGATCGACACGTCCTGGAGCGCCGTCCAGATCGGCATCTACGCCAAGCACCTGGACAACTGGCTGCAGTTCTTCCCCATGCGGCAGATCCTGTTCGTGAGCGGCGAGCGGCTCATCAGCGACCCGGCGGGGGAGCTGGGCCGCGTGCAGGACTTCCTGGGGCTCAAGAGGATCATCACCGACAAACACTTCTACTTCAACCAGACCAAGGGCTTCCCCTGCCTGAAGAAGGCCGAGGGCAGCAGCAAGCCCCACTGCCTGGGCAAAACCAAAGGCCGCACGCACCCCAACATCCACCCAGAGGTGCTGCAGAGACTCAGGGACTTCTACAGGCCCTTCAACATGAAGTTCTACCAGATGACGGGACACAACTTTGGTTGGGATTGAAACGAAAGAAAAAAATAATAGTAATAATAAGAGGACACATTGTTTGTTTGAGTTTTTTCTGTAATTCTGGCAAAATACATGGAGATATTTGCTATATATATGTAAAATGTACAGAAATCTATTTTATAATAATTTATTTTTAATTTCTAAGCAATTAATTCACTAAGCTGCCTAACCATATTTTGTACATAACAGCCGGCCCGCATAGTTTTGTTTTCTCTTCTTTGTTTGGCTTTCTTTCTTCTTTTTTTTTGACATTCCGCTCTTTTGTTTAATTCTCCTCCCTGGCGATCCTGTCGACTCGTTTGAGTTAATGGTGCTTCCAAATGCGGGGACTCTGTGGAGTCTCAGGGTGAGGAAATCCCCGGTGGGGGGGGGGCATGTTTTTAATGAGGAGGGAAAGAAAAGCACTGTGTTACGGGTATGGAGCGTTCACAGCCTAGTGAAAATGAAACATAAAATACAAACAAACAACAACAAAAAAACCAACTCAGCATGCATTCTTTACATTTCTTTTTAATGCCTCACAATTTCTCTTAAACCCTTGGCAATCATTCGCCATGACTTGTTTTCTTTTTTTTTTTTGGTTCACCTTGGTATTTAAAACCCTTGGTATTTAAACCCTGTTCAGAGCTTTGTTCCGGAGGTTGGCGGCCGCATCGTCATGGTGACGGGGCTGCGTTTGACTGCAGGTGCCCCATCGCTCAGAATTCACTTTTCCCTGACCCCACACGGCACCGGGACCACTTAGCCAGGCCGTTACGAGTCCCAGCTGATCCCCCCCCCCCAAACCCCTCCCCCCTTCCCCTCTTAATAACGGCTAGATCAATAGACTAATCGCTACTCATTGTGTCACTTCAGCTTAAAGAATAACTCCACTTGCCCCCATGTACCGCGTCTATGGTCCTTTTTAATGAATGGGCGATATATCAGTGGCCAAATCACATCTATGGTGGCAGTTGGGGCTTCATGTTGACATAATGCTAATCGTATAATGTAACCTCACGGATCGATGCCCCCGGCCTGGCCCCCCGATCCTCTGGCCCATTAGAAAAGGGCATAGCTCAGGGCCAGCCCCCCAGTCACCCAGGGGTGAAAGGTCAAGTAAAGTCTTTCAGTGAATGTCCATGGACTCCTCCATCCCTCTCCATATCCTGAAATTCAGATTTTAAAAGACGTATTTGTGTTTTTGTTTTGGTTGAAAGCACCTCTAAGCCTTGACCGTGTGGTCTGATGGGATGTTTGATCTACATGGAGTTCTCATTGCTCAGAGCCACGCCTATCGTGGGGCGAGCGAAGGCTCTGATTGGCTGAAGCTATTCGGCCGTGTGACTGGCGGGCCCCTCGTTACCTGTGAATGAAAGACAAACGTTTCTGGAGTGCGTGTGCGAGAGTAACAGATAAGCGTGTGGACCGTGTGAGCGGGACACTTCTGCTACCTTCTCTTTGCTCAAAACCCCCAAACCCAAATCTCTCCACCATCCCATCATACCCCGTCTCCTGTCGCCGTGGTTTTATTTGATTTCGCAAACTGTGCTTGCTGCCAAATTTGAAATCTGTCAGTCTAAAGGAACCCAAAAGCTCTTGAGGAATACCAAGCTTGTGTAACTGGCCTCATTTTGTTTGATTCAGCCTCTTTTTCCCCGTACGGCTGTGTTTGTTTGTTGTTGTTTCGTCGTTCTACTTGAATCCTGTATATGCAAGAGGGAGAAGCGCCTGCTTGTACTCGTTCAGAGATGGAGTCTCTTCCGTAGCATCCAGCCTTTGGTGCGAGAGAAAAGAGTGAAAGAGAAAGGGGAGAGAGAGAGAGAGAGAGAGAGAGAGTGCCGTGGGGAAACAGAAATAGAGAGAGACTGTTAGTAATGTAATGTAGCGTGTGTGTGTGTGTGTGTGTGTGTGTGTGTGTGTGTGTACGTGAGAGAGAGTGTGTGTCTGAGTGAGACAGAGAGAGAAAGAAAGTGTGACGGACAGGGATGGAGACTGAGAGACAGAAAGAAAAAGAGAGGGAAATGGAGAGACTGAGTGAGAGGTGGGGGCCATTCAAAGCTGTAGTGTCCAAAATGTCCGCAGATCCAGGATGTGAGGTCACAGCCCCGGTCGCTGAGAGAGAGGGAAACAGCCCCGCACGTTCATGAATGTATGTGCTGTCGTCTCCCCCAACATTGAAACCTTTTTACAAACGCAAAGGCGAGTCACTCACTAAAGCACTGTCTGAGAGAGAGAGAGAGAGAAAGAGAGAGAGACATTTAACTAAGGGTCTAAAATATGGTACTGTTTTTTATTTTTATTTTTTATTTTATTTTTGTGCCTCTTTGCCGGTTCGGTACTACGCAAACCCCCAAAATTCCTTTCATTTGTCGAGAAAATGAATCCTGTGTGCCAGTGGGAAGTTGTGAAGACGGGATTACTAGTGTGAGCGATTCAGAGATGGCGGACACAGGACTGTCTCTTTCTTGAGATGGCTTCCCATATGCAAACCAAGTGCTGTCGGGCACTTAAAGCAAGAAAAGATGGCTTCCTCGCAGAGTTACCATTGGAGAAACGCAGAAGGAACCTGGGTCTTTCTTTAAAGCCACCGAGAGGTTCTTCTTGTGGTTAGACAGTTCATGTCGTTGCATTCATTTATGGTTGAGTTTTATTCAACCCCTCAGAAATATACAAATGTTAGTGATGTTTGTCTTACCCATATAATATGGTATTTAGGATAGCCAATCTGTATGTATAAAAAATGAAAAAAAGACATGTAAATCAAGTATTTTGTGGTAAGTACATCAAAAAAAATTAATTTTACACATTGAAAAGTGAACGCAACAGATGTTTCTAGATAATTAAATACTGAACATTCATACTATTTCTTTGTATGAAGAAATAAATAAAATATATATTTTACCAAACCTCTGATTTTTGTATTTCTATTAAAAATTTTTAAATTTTAAAAAAAAAAAAAAAAAAAACTGAAACCCACCCCTGGAATTAAGCATTTGGAGAGAGAGAGAGAGAGAGAGAGAGAAAGCGAGAGAGAGAGAGCGAGAGAGGGAGATGATGCAAATTCTTTGTCCCCTTCACTCAGACCACATCTCCTTCTCTCAAACGCTGCATCAGAACCTCACTCAGCCATAGCTACGCTAATAAATACTTTATCAATGTGTGGCCTCTTGCCGTGCGTACGCTCGTGAAACAGAGAAGAGCTGGCCAGCTATGAGCAACAGCAGCAGTAACATAACGCAAGAGCTCTGTGCACTGAACTCTGTGGTTATTAAGGGCTTGGCCATAGCCCAGTACCTCCCGGCTATGATATGCTAATGCGTTCAGTAGCACACATTAAGGTGTGTTAAGGTGTGCTTCTCGACACCTAGTCTGCTGCTGAATGCGGTCGGGGGTTGGGTGTGGTCTTGGGAGTCTTTGCAGTGCAACCTCCTGAAATGGGTTCCCGACAGAACCAGGCTGGGTAGAGTCCAAACTGGTACCCAGCCCATTTTCAATTCGGTCCGTTCGCAAAATGAATCAAAATTCCGCGAATAAACTGAAAGATCATTTTAGAAGGAAGATAATTTCAGTTTGTAGTTCTAACCGAGTGGATTACAAACAGTATTGGCCCCAACCCTGAATCTGAAAACTTATACCACATTGTAACCATGTCATGACCATTGCATTACCGTAATGTGACCAGGTCATCTTGTGGTGCCCTGGCACATAGAGACCTTCCTGGGGTGCAGGTCTTTACCCCAGGACACCCCAGCTAGCAGTGTTAGCATCCCCTCTCGATTTTTACAGAAGAGCCGCTTTCCCCCTGTCTACATAATCCCTTTACCTCTCAGAGAAAAGGGATATTTTGTGGATATTTTTTAAAAATGTACCTGAACCAGGGGAAATTCAGAGACTAACCTTCAGTAAGACACGGGGCGATAGACTTGGACATGCACCAGAAGAGGTGGAGGGTGGTAGATGACTTTTCAACGTGGCTGCGATTTCACCAGGGCTTCCTGTGCAAATTTCCACTGAGATGTTCTGTTCCGTAGACAGCTGGTGGCAGGTCACACAGCAGGGTGTGTGTGGTGGTGGTTTTGTCGGTGGGAATTACAGATCTCATGTCAGTGGGCTAAATGACTTGACATCAGTAGAGCAAAGAGTACATTCTGAACTGCAGGAGTTAATTTTCTAATAGGCACGCGCGCCTTACTTCTAACCCACAGCGTCTCTCAGGAGACTGTGCGTAAGCACCGCGGGTTATTGTTCCTCGTTTGTTTGCGCTCGCGGCGGGGACTCGAGCGATCAGCGCGCTCCAGCGATCTCGCGCTTACAGCCGCGGATACCAGCTGCGCCCCCGACGCGCAGCACCGGGGCGTCGCTCGCGAAATCCCCCCCCGAAATGCCCCACGAAATCCGCAGGAAGGCCGGCGCTCAGCCTAGCGTTCGGTGGGAGCTCGGCGAAGTTAACGCTGAGGTTGCATCACCTGCTCTGAGCACCTGCTGAACGCACCTTCCTCATCTCGGGTTTCCCGAAGCTGGCGAGCTCGTGGCGTAAGATATATTTAGCGGAGGTGCTAATGAGCGCGGCTGCCCCCTTAGACTCCACGTGTGAACGCTGATGCTACAGGGGACGGGGGGGGGGGCGGGGGGGGCGGGGGGGCGGTGGGGGGGGGGGGCCGGGGGGGTTGGGTTTGGGGATGTCGCCATGGACACGGTCGCCCGCGGCTGCGGAGTCACGCCGTGGTCTTCTGCTCCGTCTGCTACGCCGCGGCTCAGAGGAGGAGACGGGTTCTGAAAACAGCGAGGTCCCGGTGAGACCTGCCCAATCCCAAAACGCCACCTTCCCCCCAACTCCCCCCCTGGTGCCCCCCCCCCCCCCCCCATCGCCAGGAGATGAGGGGAGGAGAGGAGGGACGGGTGCCGGCTGAATTGCTACCCCCCCCCCCCCCTCCCCAAGAGATACCAGGATGGTGTTCAGAGACACGGAGGTAGGGAGTTGGGGGAGGTGTGTTAAGAGTGGAGGGAAGCGAGACTCCTTTTGCCCCTCTTACACTACATTATGACACCTGAACACCCAGAGAGTGGCTTAAATCGCAGGCTTACATCAGAGCTTCAAACTCACCTTAACACCCAGAGAGTGGCTTAAATCGCAGGCTTACATCAGAGCTTCAAACTCACCTTAACACCCAGAGAGTGGCTTAAATCGCAGGCTTACCTCAGAGCTCACCTGCCTCGTCACAGTCTGGTAGGGTTTCATGCGACCTCTCACCTGTGAAGACGTTTCTGTCACCTGCGCGTAAGCATTCTCAGCGCTTGAGAAGGTCCGTGCGAAGGGGTTCTGCTCCGGCCAGGACTCGGACCCCCAGAACCTCCTTCTTACCCGGCGACAGTGCTAACCACTGCACCGCCACACCGCCCGTGATCGCTGAGGTAGGCTGAAATAACGCTTGATAATTATAACAACAACAACAACAACAACAATAACGCTTCATGCGGAATAGTGTCAGCTGTTCCTCTGCGACTGTCCCTTTAATTAGCAGCGCAGGTTGTCTCTCAGCCTGCACGGACACGTCTGGGTGAAACGCTCTCTTCTGACGCAGCGCTGGAAGGTTGGGGCGAGCTTGCGTGTGTTTAACGAGGCTTGCGTGTGCCCAGCCAGGCTTGCATGTGTTTAGTGACTCTTGCGTGTGCTTAGCGGAGATTGCGTGTGTTTAGTGATGTCAGTTACAAGTCGCGCTTGTAAACAACAAAAAGGGCCCTTTCTTCCACACCCCAGCCGCACCGCATCCATCATAAATCACGACAGCACGTTACCCGATAATAACCCGATTTACCTGTTTGCACGTAACACCTCCCCCTCCCTGCCCCTCCCCACCCGAGTGCCTGCAGGCCAGTGACAGTCATACGGCGCATTTTAAGGCAACGCCCCCCGTTTGACAGTTAATGGGAAGGTGAAGCGGACCGAGCGCGATGAGGGCACTGTTCCAAGCTGGTGGCTTGTTGTCGTCGGCGATGCCCCCCTCGGGCTGTGGCTGCTGCTGTTCAGGGGATTTAGGTGGGTACAGACATCTGCCGATCCTAGGCACGCGATTTACCCCCCCCCCCCCCCGCCAACCTAGCACCACCCACCTCACCCTCCTCTTCCTCCTCCTCCCTCTCCTCACTGTTTGGAGTTGGTTATTATCCTCTTGGTTCCAGCTAACAGGTCCCTCATCCCAGGCCTGATCGCACCGTGTCCTAACAGGATGGGAACATGGCCGATAAGACAGGGGAGGGGGGATCAATAATACAGGTCGCGCTCCCTCTCTCCTCCAAACACACAAACACAGACCCCGCTCCCTCTCTCCTCCAAACACACAAACACAGACCCCGCTCCCTCTCTCCTCCAAACACACAAACACAGACCCCGCTCCCTCTCTCCTCCAAACACACACACAGACCCCGCTCCCTCTCTCCTCCAAACACACAAACACAGACCCCGCTCCCTCTCTCCTCCAAACACACAAACACAGACCCCGCTCCCTCTCTCCTCCAAACACACAAACACAGACCCCGCTCCCTCTCTCCTCCAAACACACAAACACAGACCCCGCTCCCTCTCTCCTC
>NC_049202.1:61819276-61839276 GCF_013347855.1 Anguilla anguilla | reverse complement strand
TACATGAGCGTGAGTATACTTGTGTATGTATCTATCTGTGTGTGTGTGTGTGTGTGTGTGTGTGCGTGTCTGTGTGTGCGCATTTGTGTTTTATGATGCATCACCTCCAGCACAGCTGTGTGCATCAGTGCTACCTCAGCGAAGGTCTGTTTATAAACTCCCTCTTCAGCACTCTGTGCATCCGAACCTCCTGTGAATGAGTGGAGCTTCATCTGCCCAGGGACCGCTGTGACATCATAAAGGAAAGCCCCTGGGGTGCTGTGACATCATAAAGGAAAGCCCCCTGGGGCGCTGTGACATCATAAAGGAAAGCCCCTGGGGTGCTGTGACATCATAAAGGAAAGCCCGTGCCCCAGCCACTGCTCCAGCCCCAGTCTGGGAGCCATCGCGCTCTCCCCCACGTCCTCCTGTGGACCACTCGGCTCATAATTTCGGCTCGACAGCCCATCCGTCCGTCCCGCGAAGAGCCTCCGCTCGGGGTCTGTTTGACGTGGTTTGGTGGTGGAAGCTCCTTTCTCATCTCAAGGTTTGGAAATAAAGTTAGTTTGGGGGAGATGAGTAAGGGTGGGGGGGGTGGAAGGGGGCGGGGTGTGGATGGGTGAGTGGGCTCTACTAAGCACATATTTCTTTTTTTTTGGGAGGTTTTTTTCTCTTTTTTTTGAATGAGTATTTCATCAGTTGGAAGCAGCCCTTTCCCTGTTTGAACATCGTTTACAGTTTTAGGGTCAGTGCATTAGTGTAATAGATTTATTCATTGCCTCCCCCCCCCATCGCCTCAGGGTGGGGGGGGTGCAGACCGTATCATCTTTAATATGCCGCTGTCATACGTCCGCCAAGATTGCCGACCGCGAATCATCCCCCCGGCAGACGGGGGGGCAGAGGGCCGTGCGTCTGTGGAAATGCGGCATGGCAGGGCGCCATAAACGCACCATAAACAGGGTATGAAATTAATGCATTACCTGGAGTTATTGAGCTACCCCCTCTAACCCCTTCCACCATTTTACCTAAAGCCCTAGTCACAGACAGACTCCTCATTTCGAATTGCACATACAGTAATATACAGTAATAACATTTTTTTTTTTCACACCCAAGTGACAACTGATGGAAATTGCGAATGCGATGGTCTTGCTGCGGGACACAGCTTATGCACAATCGCCCGGTGCCTCAATTTCTTTTTCTCTCCCCCCCTCCCCAGCTTAGGTTTCAGCCAGACCTGCAGACGCTGTTGAATATCGTGATTTTGTGATGAGCAGAAGCAGACGGACAGGCTTTCCCTCAATTTTCTGCACAAACTGCTGCATTTATATAACAGACTCACTTGAGCCTTAGGTCTGAACCTGGAGGCATTCAGGGGTGTGCTGGACTTTGGGGGTGTAGGTGCAGGGGTGTGCTGGGCTTTGGGGGTGTAGGTGCAGGGGTGTGCTGGGCTTTTGGGGGTGTAGGTGCAGGGGTGTGCTGGGCTTTGGGGGTGTAGGTGCAGGGGTGTGCTGGGCGTTGGGGGCGTAGGTGCAGGGGTGTGCTGGGCTTTGGGGGTGTAGGTGCAGGGGTGTGCTGGGCTTTGGGGGGGGTGTAGGTGCAGGGGTGTGCTGGGCTTTGGGGGTGTAGGTGCAGGGGTGTGCTGGGCTTTGGGGGTGTAGGTGCAGGGGTGTGCTGGGCTTTGGGGGCGTAGGTGCAGGGGTGTGCTGGGCTTTGGGGGTGTAGGTGCAGGGGTGTGCTGGGCTTTTGGGGGTGTAGGTGCAGGGGTGTGCTGGGCTTTTGGGGGTGTAGGTGCAGGGGTGTGCTGGGCTTTGGGGGTGTAGGTGCAGGGGTGTGCTGGGCGTTGGGGGCGTAGGTGCAGGGGTGTGCTGGGCTTTGGGGGCGTAGGTGCAAGGGTGTGCTGGGCTTTGGGGGCATAGGTGCAGGGGTGTGCTGGGCTTTGGGGGTGTAGGTGCAGGGGTGTGCTGGGCTTTGGGGGTGTAGGTGCAGGGGTGTGCTGTGCTTTGGGGGTGTAGGTGCAGGGGTGTGCTGAGCGTTGGGGGTGTAGGTGCAGGGGTGTGCTGGGCTTTGGGGGTGTAGGTGCAGGGGTGTGCTGGGCTTTGGGGGTGTAGGTGCAGGGGTGTGCTGTGCTTTGGGGGTGTAGGTGCAGGGGTGTGCTGTGCTTTGGGGGTGTAGGTGCAGGGGTGTGCTGGGCTTTGGGGGTGTAGGTGCAGGAGTGTGCTGGACTTTGGGGGTGTAGGTGCAGGGGTGTGCTGGGCTTTGGGGGTGTAGGTGTAGGGGTGTGCTGGGCTTTGGGGGCGTAGGTGCAGGGGTGTGCTGGGCTTTGGGGGCGTTGGTGCAGGGGTGTGCTGGGCTTTGGGGGCGTAGGTGCAGGGGTGTGCTGTACTTTGGGGGGGGGTGTAGGTGCAGGGGAGCGCTGGAATTTGGGAGTGTAGGTGCAGGGGTGTTCTGTACTTTGGGGGTGTAGGAGCAGATCCAATCAGAACGTTCTGTCGATGGACAGCTTTGCTCATAAGGACTGAGGGACGCAGCCTCCTCTCCCTCCTGTTATTTCAGCGCTGCTGGGAAAAGGGACCTGTTTTCGTTGGCGGCTCATGAGTGCGGATCATCACTCACTATCATTAGCGCCAGCGCTTATTAACGCCGCGCGCGCTTCCCCCTCCTGTTCGCTCTGCGTGTCCTCAGCCCACGCGGCTGCGTCTCAGGCTTTCAGGGCTGCTCAGCGGCTCTGTCCGCCCTGCAGAACGTCCCGTCCTCCAGCCGCTGCTGCGTTGTTGCAGTTGAGTTTTTTCTTCTTCTTTATTACGCGCGGCCGTTCCCTGCGCCAACACGTGCCTGTGACCCGGCTGCGGGGATCGGGTCAGCGCTGAAGGACTCTACGGAAACGGACGTAAGAAAAAAAAAAAAAGGCGTGACATCACAGCAGTGACTTGGCCTGTGTTTCCAGATGGCGGCACCGGTGATGTTCCGGACCGGGATGGCGGTTTCCTCCGGCTAATGGAAGCGGAATGTGGCGGCGGAGGGCGTGGGGGGGGGGGGGGGGTCTGGGCGGGGCCTGTTGGCGGGCCTTTTTTTTCGTGCCAGCGCAGTGGGACTCCGTGGCCTTTCTAACTGCAGCGTCAGTGGGTCGGACGGTAACCTACATAGAGCTCTCCGTGTAAGAGCCAGGCGAGCGAGCGAGCGAGGGAGGGAGGGAGGGAGGGAGGGAGGGAGGGAGGCGTTTCCCTCATGCATATTTCACAGGTTCTGGAAGAAAGGATTTCCTGCAGGAAGCATGACGGGGCTGAGACTGCTGGAGTCAGGCAGCGGACATCTCTGGAGTTTTACACCCACACAGGACCGGGAGGCGGGGGGGGGGGGGTAGAGAAACTGACTTAAAAGCATGATGGAGAGAGGCAGATAGAGAATGAGAGAGAGACAGAGAGAGAGAGAGAAATAGAGAGAGTGGGATACAGGAAAAAGAGAGATGGTGTAAGAAACCGTTGGTAGAAAAAGCAACATAGAATAAAGAGAAAGAAAGACAGAGAGAGGAAGAGAGAAAGAATGGGGTGCAATAAAGAGAAATGGTACAAAACGGATAGTAGGGAAAGCATCTAAGAGAGAGAAAGCTTGAGCAAGGCGGAGAGTCAAACAGACACAGCAGTAAGGAGTGGCAGCAGCAGACAACCTCATGGCACGAGCAGCTTCTGCCAGTGAACACACGTCTCTGCATTCTGCCCATTAGCCTAAGCACCATCAGTCTTCCTTCCTGCTCCCAGCCAGTCAGCCCGTCAGCTCGCCCGCGTCTGAAGAGCCTTGGAGTGGGGGGGGGGGGGGTCAGGGGCGGGGGAGGGGAGGGGAGGGGAGGGGTGCAGGGGAACGGGCCCATTGTCGTAATTAGAATTGGTCTCATCCCACGGGTGTATCTCTCCATCTGAGCCGAGGCCCGACGCCGCCCCCCCCCCCCCCACACCGCCGGTTTCGGAATGAAATTACTCCGACAACCAATTAAAAGTCCATTCTTCCGCCCACCCGCCACCCCGCGCCGCGAACGATAAGGGGGACGCCTGATGCTGTTACACAGCCTGGCCCGCCGCCAGCGGCGAATGTCAGCTGATGCGCATTGAGCGAGTTCATCGACTTTCGCAACGGGGTGGAGGGAGGGGGGAGGGGGAGGGTGTGCGGAATTAAAGGACAGAACTAACGCTGCCAAGGACCTTATTTGGACCTTATCTGTCCACTGTTTGCAATGCACAAATTGTTCTGCTCAATAAAGCAAAAAAAAAAAAAAGAAAAAAGAAAATGAATTGGGGGCCAGGAAAGACTCAGTGCCGAAACAACGGAGAAACGCTCTGGGTTAGAATTCCACTACAGCAATAAAAAAGCTAACGACTGCATCGCCAAAGCACACCGTCGTAATCGCGCGCTCACGCAAACGGCCGGCTTGGGACATCGCGGCCGACAAACGCACCGCGTGTTCTTCAGTTCCCCGAAAGGAAGGAGGCTCTTCTCTTCCTCTCCTTTTCAAAGGAACTCGCGAGCGTTCCTGTTTTCAATTAGGGGTTTTTTCCCCTGCTCTCCTCTCCTCTCTCGGCCTTGCCTCCAGGACAGTCAGCTGGCTGTGGATCTCGCAGGAAGTTGTGGTCACACTTTAATGTCATTATATGCAAATAAAGCCATTAATAGACCGGCTGGAAAGAAAGAGGGAGACGGGCTTTCGTCAAGCCTGAGATCAAAGAGAGAATTTTCTCGCCGGTCCGTGGCTGGAAAGAGTTCGTCCTCATATTGAAACCATTCTCTGCAAGATGACACACAAGATGGTGTTACACGATAACGGTGGTGACGCGGACGGGGAAGATGGAGGTGGTGGCTGGCGATGATGATGTCATCGCTGTTTCCTGTTTGATGGCAGATGGCAGACGATTGCGTTCGAACACGCGTACTTGTGTTCGCTTTGAAGCGTTGCTTTGATTTATTAGCATCCATGTAATAAAAGCAGAAACTGTTTTATATATAAAACAGGCAGAAGTACCTTCTCTTTGTTATTTTTTGCTCTTCATGCTATTTTTGCACCCTATGCCGTATGACGCACAGATATATTTTACGCCTTGATTCGATTAGCATTTGTCCTTAACTTGACTCATAATTAAAAACAAGCAGTGTTGTTTTTTTCCCCTCACAGGCGCAGTTTGCCATCAGTAAAATGAATGAAAAAATGACTGTGTTCACGGCAAAGAAAAAAAAAAAAACGACACATGTTAAGAAGTGATACTGATTGGCTACAGGCCTTCGCGGCAGAGAAACACATGGGTGCGAAGTGCATTCACTGGTGAACAAATGAGCTTCATTAAGACTGCAGACGCTAAGCCAAGTTTTGGAGTTTTGCTCTTATAAGCCGCAGAAGACAGAACCTAAATCAACAGTGTGGTGTCCTGTGTGTAGGGATAATACAGGCATTAACGTCAGAGTGTTTATGTAATACTTTTAAGAGCACTCACTGTTTATCTATCCATCAGCCAACTATGTAATAACCCCCCCACCCCCCCAGTTCACTGCATAAAGCCATAATTACTCACTAAATATAACAACAGAATATTGCTTCACGACTGAGGAAAGCACTCTGGAGTCATTCAGCTAAGCATTTTTATGATTTATGCATCTTGGATTTACATCTCATTCTTAGCTTGTTGCAGAACATCCATTTGCCTCTGCCTCCGAAGTCAGACGTAGTTCTAACATACATTTGACCATTTATTCGCTGGATACGGACATCCAAACAACCTCGCTTTGCCAGCTCTGACTTTCCTAACACACACCGCACACAAACTAGCATTTAATTATGTTAAATGGTAAATGGACTGCATTTATATAGCGCTTTTATCCAAAGCGCTTTACAATTGATGCCTCTCATTCGCCAGAGCAGTTAGGGGTTAGGTGTCTTGCTCAAGGACACTTCGACACGCCCAGGGCGGGGTTTGAACTGGCAACCCTCCGACTGCCAGACAATCGGTCTTACCTCCTGAGCTATGTCGCCCCTATTCTCCTCTATTGCTGCAACCTCTGCTGTCGAATCGGGCGAGGAGACGAGGGTTTGCTCTCTTTTAGAGCACGCAGTGTCAGCTGCTGCTTCTTCTCACACCACAGTTTGTAAGCCAGGCTCATACAGACGTGGGTCAGAGGAAGACACTTTGTGTGAAGCTTAGCAGTGGGGCATTGCTGGCACTTAGTCGACCAGCAGGGGTCGCTACTGAGGAATGAAATGCTGTCATGGCAGTCGACTGATGCCCTCCCATCCCTGGGTGACACCCAATAGCCCTACACTTATTAACACTACACTAAACAGCAACAACATGTCTACTGATGATTAATAAAGGAGTTATTAATCTTTACGTGTACAGTATCTTTTGGAAGTTTCCTTCTTTAATAAAGCAGATAAAATCAAAAGGGCGAGGTGGGGAAGGAGTCATGTTTTTGCGAGGTCTGACAGCTTGTTAATGACACTGTTATCCCACGGCTGAAAAAGCCTCACCCAGATAAACATTTCATACGTTTGTCGTACAGTTTCGAATACATTTCAAACATTTCATACATCCGTCATACAGTTTCAAATACATTTAAAATATTTCATACATCCGTCATTCAGTTTCAAATACATTTCAAACATTTCATACGTCTGTCAGAGACTGAGAAATATGGAGGAGAGAGCAGTTCAGGAGCGGAAGAAATTGAATACCTAAAGCTGTACACTCAAGCATTTATAATGACTGTCCAGGAAAAGTAGAGGAGCTCAGATACCCAGATGCCTTTCTTTCCGTATCTGCAGCAGTGTGTTGAGGGGAATGGGGGACAAGGGACCATCCTGTAGCATTCTGGGTACCATTGGCTATGGCTGGAAGAGGGAAATGAGAGAAAGAGGGAGACAGAAAGAGAAAGAGTGAGAAAGAGTGTGAAAGAAACCGAGAAAGAAACAATAGCTGAGAGAGTGTGTGAGAGAGAAAGGGAGAGAGAAACAGAAAGAGTGAGAGAGAGAGAGAGAGTTCTGCATTTAAGCGGTTACTGGATGAAAATTTTATGACGCTAAATCTAGACAGACTTTTAGCGTCAGTCAGGATTACAACCGAAGCATGAAGAGGAATAAATAATTGAGTGGAGAGAGAGAGAGAGATCTCTAAACCAGCGCAAGGAGAGAGGGAAAGCAGTGGTAGCGAGAGAGAGAGGGAGAAAGAGAGAGAGAGAGAGCTAAAGAAAGAATGGTACCAAGGATTGGAGGGCTAAACGAATGAACAAACAAACAAACAAACGAACGGAAGCTTCAGGAACCCGCAGCCCGAGGCTGACACCTGGACAGGACAGGAAACGGCATCGGAGAGCAGAGCGGAGACCGCCGGTCAGCTCGCCGCGTGGGCGTGACCCGGGAGACGAGGTGTCCGGGACTGGAGCGCTGCCGGAGACGGGGCTGAGGCGAGGTCCTGAGTGACTGACACAGCTCACGGGGTTCGCGTCCCGTCCTGATGACGTCGATGCCGAGGCCAGCCATGGAAAAGGCTGTGCTGCTGAACGTTAGCGCTAAGATTAGCAGTAGCCTCTCGGTGCCCGTGGGATACTTGCCTTCCAAAACATTTATGTTTCTCGTTTTCTCTTTTTTTGGAGATGCTCCCCTCTTGTCCTGACGGTTAATAAAACAATTTCCCACTTCTATTTCACGCCAATGGGAATAGCTTTTTAGGGCAGATTTTCTGTTGTCTTTTTCCATGAAAGATACTCAACTCTAATCTGTTTCATTCTGTAAAAATGCGATAAGCACAGATCCTTTTGCGCAAACTGAACAAGTAATCGTATAATGGAATGTCACAAATATAATACTGTCTCCTTCATTCGTTCCTCTATGTAAACGCCTCCCCTCCTCTTCCAAACCAGGTGAGAACACACACCAGATCCCCAAATATCTAAGGGGGCATGAGGTGTGATGTTGTCCCAGGCAGAGCTGTCACTCTGAGAGTAGGGGTGGGATTTTTGCACTCCAGGGGTAGATCCCTGTTCCCCTCTGTTCCCCTCTCCCATGCCTGACACCCCCACTGCCCCCCCCCCCCCCCCCAGACTCCCAACACAGCACCGCAGGAGTGTGCCTGACAGGTGCAGCCAGGGTTGAGACTAAACACTTATCCTCTCCTCCTCTCCTCCTGTCTTCTCTTTCAGAGCACCCCTCTCTAATTTCCCTGACCCCGCTCACACGCACTGAGAGCTGGGTGGCTTGTGTGAGGTGAACATGGGAGGGCAGATCTGGTTTCCAAAACAAACCCAGCCGCTTCGTCTGCCCGTCCCGCGCATGCAGTCACCGACCCCATACGCACACGCCTGCCTTGGGTTATGCTCCCTATTACGGGTCAGGCAAAGAAACCATCATAGGCATGACATAACACCTTTACGCACATTCATAAACCCTCACAGTCTGTCACAGACTAAACCATTGGATTAATTACCTTATTACTATGTATCATGAGTGAAAGCCCCATAAAGTATTGAATCAGTGTGCCAGTGACTCTAAAGGGATTACATAAGGCTTATGTAGACCCTGCATAACACCAACGCGTACAATCCTGAAGTTCCTATGCTAGGTGATACAGCCTGTCATAGGGGTGAAATTTGGCACTGCTATAACACATAAAATCAGCCAAAATATAATGTTGCTTCAGATACTGAGGGTGAAAACAGCAGAATGGTATTTTAAGTGCTTATGAATGTTTATATAGTTGTTATAAAGGTTCTCTTTTCTCTTGAACAGATCCTTTCACAGCGTCTTCTAACGTTATGTTCAGCTTAAACCCTTTACTAAGCACCCCCCACCCCCAACCGTCACTCCCCCCTGCCCCCACCCGCCCCCCACCCCCAAGCCCTGCCACCAGGCTACAAGTTGGTGGCCCAGGAAACACCAGCGTAAACAAACGAGCAAGCGAGCGAGCGAACGAGCGAGAGAGCAAACAAATAAGGGCGGGGTGCGAGGGGCCGTGAGCGAGCCCATATGTGAGCGGGGCGGCCGCCATCTGCTCCCGCGTTCATTAGGCCCGCCTCACGCTGCGCGCAATTCGACGGCGGCGGCGGCTGTTGCCGTGACACCCCCCCCCCCAGAAAAAACACACGGCGCTCTTTGTGTCGCTTGCCCCTCTTTCTCTTGAAACCGCCGTTTCCCGGGAGCGCCGATTTCATAGCGGGCGCGGGATCTCCTTTCGTCTCCTGTTTTCGTTTTTGTTTGTTTTGGTTTTTTTCTTTTACCCCCCCCCCCGTAGTATCCCTCAAGCTGTTGAGAGCGTATGTTTTTTTTTTTCTTTGTTTTTTTTTGTAAACAAGGCTGGGGACCCTCCTCTCTGATGTCTGGTCCCGGGACCTGTGGCGGGGGTCAGATGTTTTATTTGTGCACGCCCGTGTGTGTGTGTGCGCGTGTCTCATTTGCATGTCTATGTCTCCGCTGCCGCTCCTCTGCCCCCCCCTCGTCTGCAGGCGGGGGCCGCTAGCCCGTCGTCGGGCTGGGTCGCGCGCGACCTGGCGGCTCCTCAGCAGTCCTGAGGGGCAGTGCCAGGCACACGTTCTGCACGTGCGCGTCCCTGTATGTGTGTATGTTATGTATAAATAGCGTTGCTGTAGCTCTCGATTGCACCCGACCCCACAGCGACGGCAGCGTGCTGGGTTCAGAAGGCTCAGACGGCACTGTAAATTAGGCCGTTTGGAACGGGGCGCGCTCTGCGCTGTAACTGCAGGTCTGGCCGCTTATGCGTGTCGACCGTGCGTGACTTTCGTTTTCCCCGCTGCTTTCTGTCTGCGCTCTCTCTCTTTTTATCTGTTCAGCGTTACGTTCTGAGTTCCTCTCTTGATCTCTGTGATGACGCAAACTGGGACGTGAAAGCAATCAAAATGCATGCCTTCTAAAACAAACAACATAAAAAAGAAATTCTTTTTTTCAATCTATTTCTGGATTTTCCTTACCATGGGGAGGAGCCAGCTGTGCGTGATCAGATGCTGCTGTACGGCACGGCAACAATGCACAATGCGTTACAGCTACAGCGTGCGCTGTTCCGATGCACCCGTGACTATTTTACACACAGAGTACTACAGGTGAGCTAGCACTGAATGGAGCAGAGGCTCACCTCTGGCTGATGACACCCACAATGCTGTGGAGCTCGCATGGAGTTTGCGGGGTCCCTATTCAGCAATTTGGTTCCTCACATACTGTATATTGGATACAAATCCCTGCTGATGTATTCATATTGGGAATAAGTATGCAGTAAAATGGTCAGTGTAAAATCAACTCTCACAGAGTACATAGGTTCTATGTTAGAGATAAATTAACACTGGACATTTTACTGTGTACCAGCTTATTTTAATTCATACTGTATATGCATACATAGGTAAGTTAGTTTATCTTGCACTGCAGAGAGTCATTTACCACAGCTTAAAACAATACTTATAACAACTATCTTAAAAGGACAGTAGCATGCTGTACTCCATGACAGATGACACAACGTGTGAGAATGAATGTATCGTTGTGCTATGTAATGTCTAACAAAGTCTGCTGTGTGTTCATATGGTGCTGTAAGTGTGCTTTTTGCTCAGGTTATTAGGCGGCCAGTGGCGCAGATTCCTCCCTCCCTCATTTGTAATGGAGATTCTCTGGAATCTCAGTGAGGCATCTGAAGTGCCTGGGATTGGTTTTTTAAAGGCCGTCCCGCGTGCGCGTGCCTCGTTATTGGCTTTCTGTCAGTCGCGGTTTCGGCAGAGTCCCAGCCGCTCCTGTTCGTTAACGGGCGCGGGGGTGGCTCCTGGCGCGCGGTGCCTGGTCCAATCAGGGGACGGCACAGCCCACTCTGTAACCAGGTTGTTGTTTTTTTGTATGTTTTTCTAGCACCCCCCCCCCCCCCTTCACCACACCCTCCTGACCCCGCGCGGCTGGTACCCCGCACCAAGCCCCCTGACAGCTTGAAAGACAAACGACTAATCAATAGATGATCACATTTGCATATTTAGGGGGAAAAGCAGGCGCCTGAGTCTGGAGAACCGGCTCCCTGATTTGCATGGGTCCCGAGGAAGCGGCTGCCGCAGACAAAGACGGGGCGGAGAAGAAAGGCGTCCCGTCCCAAACCGTCCTGGGAGACACGGCCCGCAACCCCAGACCTGTTCACAGCACCCCTCAAAAACAATACACCCCGTACCGAGAGCTGGCACAACAGGTACCTGGTTTCAGCCGTTTTTCAAACGATCGGGGGAACCCTGCTGATTTCAATCAGAGCGACATCGAGAGGAATGGACTGGGGGTGAACCACCCAGCCCCTGAGTCCGGTCATTAAGCACCGACGGCCATGTGTGGCTTTATGTGAGCGTGCACTCATTAGGAACAAACACACGCTCATATGAGTGGGCTAATTATCAGCCAATGAGTGAGTGTCCCATTTAAAAACAGACTATGATCCAGTGGCTCAGTCTGATTATTCATTGAGACCAGATAACCCAAAGCTTGTCAACAAAGCCCCCTAAGATGAATCCCTTCAGAGAATCCCTACAGGAAGCTGGTTTTGACTTTTTACACCAAGCAAGAGTCCTGAATTCAGTGTGAGGGAGTAGTCAGTCAGTCTTAATCCAATATGTTATGTGTACTGTAAGATCACACATTCATCCGGGTGTGTAAAGTACAGGCAGGCAGCTCACCCAGTGTGTAAATGCTATCCTGAAGGAGAGAGACCTCTCACTGAGAACCTTGAGAGGGTGGTAATGGCAACGGTTGTTATGGAGATGGGATAATGTTGTAGGCAGTGGAAGTGGGGTGCTGTACTGGTGGTGGTGTTGGTGGAGTCTGTAGATTGGTATGGCTGGAGATGGCGGTGGTGTTCTGGTGGTACTGCCAGGGATAGCTGCAGGTTGGTCATAATGGAGATGGTTGGTGGTGACTATAGGCTGGTGTTGATAGAGATGGTGATGGTGTACTGTTGGTGGTGTTGATAGAGATGGTGGTGGCGTACTGTTGGTGGTGTTGGTGGTGACTGTAGGCTGGTGTTGATAGAGATGACGGTGTTGGAGGTGACTGTAGGCTGGTGTTGATGGAGATGGTGATGGTGTTGGTGGTGACTGTAGGCTGGTGTTGATGGAGATGGTGATGGTGTTGATGGTGACTGTAGGCTAGTGTTGATGGAGATGGTGGTGATGTTGGAGATGCTGTCGGTGTTGGTGGTGAGTGTAGGCTAGTATTGATGGAAATGGTGGTGGTGTTGGGGGTGGGCTGGACATGGTTAGTGGTTCAAGGTGAAAGCTGCCTGATGGTGGCTGGGATTGCAGGGCCAGCTGTTGATTGGATAGTGAAGACCAGCTCGGACCCTCAGGGGGCTGGTCAATAAATCATCATAGCTGCCTGTTGTGGAAGCAGTGTCAGAGTATCAATACCCTGATCACACCACGCTGATAAGAAAGAGTGATGTGATTCCGTGTGTGTGTGTGTGTGTGTGTGTTTATTTGTACTTGTGTATGTGAAAAGAGAGAGAAGAGGACATTGGAAACACACGGTGAGAGAGAGAGAGAGAGAGAGAGAGAGAGAGTAACCATCAGCTCAGTGTGAACACAACTCTTCTTAGGTACAGTTAGACCTTCCAGGGAAAGCTAGGTGGGGCATTTGGACTCTTTCGGGTAATTTGGGTGAGGTTTGATGATGGGGTGCGATGGTCATGCGTTTGCCCCCCTGAGGACAGACGGGGTGGCGCGCTCGGACCCCTCTCTGCTGAAGGTCAATCTGCCCAGATGCCCCACGCTGTCCCCTCCTCTCCCCTCCTCTCCGCCCATCTATCATGTGACAAACAGATCCCCTCCGGCCTCGGGCCCCAGAGGGCCAGGATGCCACAAAATACCCCCAGGGAAAGAGAGAAAGACAAAAAAGAGGGATAGAAAGAAAGACGGACAGAAAGGGAAAGGGGATCCGCACGCAGCTCGTCCTCCTATCTCCCTTCTCCTCTTTTCTGTTCTGTTCTTTGTTCCTTCGTGGCGTTCCACTCCAGTGTTCCCCTTACCCTCATTTTTTCTCCCTGGGTGTTTTTTTTTTGGGTCTGTGAGGAGAGAGGTGAGCAGAGCACATGTTTATTTTTCCCAGGTGTCTTCTGATGAGGGTGCGGCATGTGGGGGGGGGGGGGGTGGGGTTTGACAAGGTGACTGGGAGGCTTTTTCAAGCTGGTGAGCAGCGGTTGCCACGGGAGCCTGGCGAAGTCACGCCCTCGCCGCTGTCACTTCGGGGGGTCTCGCGCCGGAAGACGGTCCCCCGGCAGGGTGCGGGTGGGGCCGGGGGGGTGTGGGGGGTGGGGGGGATGGCTTGATGACAGCTGCTGGAAAGGTGTTATTACTCATTTAAGCACATGGAAAAGATCCCCTAGCGACCAGGAGAACACAGACACCGGCGGGATGAAGGGAGGGAGGGAGGGATGGAGGGAGGCAGGCAGGGAGGGAGGGAGGGAGCGCTGCCAGGCCTGGGATTCCCCTGGATTGAAGAACACCGGAAAGCCCTGGAAGCACGTCTGCATTGCCTCCCCTTGTTGAAGGATGGCAGGCTCTGCCGCAGCAGGGTACAAAGGGCTAACGATCTGGGCCTGTGGAGGGGGAATGGGGGGGCGGGGGGGGGGTCTGGAAAAATGTTTTTTTATTTTTTTAAACGTGGGCTTTTGAGAACTTTCTGTCAGACTGAAACTGTAAAGCGGGTGGTTTTCTACAGCACCTCACCATCTTTGCTCGAGGGAATGGAATGAGACAGCCCCCCGTCTGGAGTTATTTAAAGATGGTTCTGAGGATTAGCCCATTCACAGTGTGAGCATTAGGGACCGGGGGGGGGGGGGGGGGGGGGGGGGGGGGGAATGTGAGGGTTAAGGGTACACAAGAGAAACACTGAGCGTGTTTGAACAGTGTAACTTTACGACTCAGTCTGGATTAGGACACTCAGTTTGACGCTCCTCCATTGTTGTGACTGTGTGCAAAGCGAGCCAGCCTCAGGGATCAGAAGGGGACAGGGCCATTGCAGACTGCTTGAATCTGGGACTCTGTGAATGGAGGAGAACAGAAGCCACTCCAAAACATACACTCTCAGGAGAAAAGTACAAAAAAGTGCCTTCAAAGCTACATGGCCACTGTACTCTCTTTACTCTCACCAACCTACAGTCATCCCCAGCAAGCTGCATCCCCCAAACAGCAACTCATTTGTACTTTTTTTCTTGTAAAATTACTTATTAGTACCCAAATAGAACATCATTGTACTTTTGGGGTACATTTGGAAAACTGTACCTCCACTGTACCTTTAGTTCTGAGAGTGTAGTAGAGGGGACCAGGCTTGAGCCCAATGGGGAGCTAAATTTAGGCGGCATTGGGTCAGAGGAGGGAGTGGCCTGTTATGGATAATGCTAGTGGACAATAAAGGGGGTCTCCCTCTCTGTCCTGGAGTCAGGCTGAATGGGCGGTGGGCGGAGCCAGGCTGAGGATGTTGGATGACTAATTCTGGCTAATTGCAGCGGTGCCTTTTGATTGGGCCGCCGCGGGGTCAGGGCGCCATCAATCACGGGCGTCCCGGACAAAGCCGACCCCTCTCCAGAGGCCCGAACAATGGGGGCTTAATGGCCCCGGTCCGCTTGGCTGTGACCGGGGTCGGGGTCGGCGGGGGTCACCCCCTCTCCAGAAAGGACAGCGGTCAGGAGAGCAGGGCATTGTGGGAGGACAAAGGGTCGGGGGGGGGATGTCGCGCGACACGCCTCTCGCTTCCTCCCGAACCGGGGGAACAACCCCGCACCCCACCTCCCGCCCCCGACCCCTGCCTCCCCCCCCCCCAAAAAAAAGAAGAAAGAAAAAGTGAAATGCCTGGGAATGCTTAATTGTGTGCCGTGCGTTTTCCAGACTCTGCGCCGCTGTGTGTAGCGGCAGGTTGACTGCGTGTAACAGTATATTGCCTGAGACGTTCCTCCTCCATCACGCTGACGGAGGGGGGGGCGCTCGGGCGGAGACGCCGCCAAGCCCAACAAACAGGGGTGGAAAAATCGGGAGCGGTGCCTGCGGCGGCCAGAAATGAAGTAGACGAGTTTGGGCGGGGGGGGAAGGGGGGGGGGGGGGGGCGAGGATCGCGATCCTCATTTCCCAAACGGTAGATTGGGGGGGGGGGGGGCAGAGCGCACGCCCGGGACGCTGATGCTGACGGGACGCTGATGGAGAGGTGTGTTTAAGGTCTCCAGGGGGGACCCCTGAGCCGATTTAGCAGAGTAAACTCACAGTCACGTAAACTGAGCTCGCAAGATCGGTGGCCATGGAAACGCGCCAGCCAGCTGATCATTCGAATAAACAGGCAGCGTTCAGATGGAGAGAAGGAGAAAAGAAAGAGTAAATGACAGTGAAAAAAGAGAGATATAAAGTAAAATAAAACTTGCAGAGTTAGTTGTGGCACACTGATCATTGCGCAGTACATTATTCGGTGTAAATTCAGCTCTGACAGAGTTACTATCAGTCCTTCAGGGATTGCATATACTCTGGCATGTACTGTACCAGAGTTTATTTAACACTATTTATGTTTTACTCTGTGTAGTCTGGATGTGGGGCCTTTTAGAATAAAGTGAATGCACACTGCATGTCATTAATTTAGGGAGAATGCATCATTTATTGAGCGGACACGTCATTTTTGAACGAGTTGAATAAAAACCCCCCAAAACAACAGCGATTCAGTGTTGTGCCTTTGGGTGTAAATAACTGACTGCAGAAAGATTGTATTTCATCTCATCGATTATGTGAGATGAAGTTGATAGATCTGTTATGTTAGTGATATTTAATTTTATTTTATCCAGTTCATTGTGGGTGGCAAAATACAAATATAGAAAAAAGTCCTCACAAAATTACGTAGAGGAGCACAAATGAATACACCTTTTTACAAATGTTTGTATTCCGTTTCAGTTTTTAAAATTAATCAAATAAACCTAATCTAATTGACACATAGTACATGTTTGTGTCAACGCGGAACCCTGATGTGGTGTTTTTACAGGGCTGGCAGGGGCTGCTGCTGCTGCTGGGGCTTGTGGGATAGCGTGTAAAGCTGCAGTGAAATGCTCTCCCGGCGCGGGACCTGCCTCGCCTCGCCTCGGTGAAACGCAGCCGTGACGTTCCGCCCGGCGACCTGCGGGACGTCGGTCGCGTCCCGCGTGCAGCGCGCATCCGGGGGGGGGGTCGACTGGGATCAAAAGTGTCCGTTTCAGATGAGGCGCAGATGCCCGAGGCCAAGAACCACACACACACACACACACACACACACACTCACACACGCACACACGCACACAGCCACATGGCATTGTGGGTGTTTTCTTATTTATTTATTTTATTTATGTCTTCTTTTTTTTTGCAGATCAAAAGAAACGCTGCGAGCGCGTGCGCGCACATATGAAAAGCTCCACAGCTGTCAGGGGTATGAGGGTAAAGAGGAACCCAAATGCCACGTGGAAATGCTCCCGAACACTCAAAATGGCGGAGAGCACCTCTGGGGCCTGTATTGTGCTGCCTTATGAACTGGGCCAGTCCAGCTGACGGTACAGCCACAGTGGTTTATCAGAATGACAAAAGAAGAGGGTACAACTAATACAACAGTACACAGAACTCATCAGCCAGCCATCCAGTGAGTCTCTTATGAATGCTCCGCACATCCACACACTCACAATGCGTGCTCATGTAACCCACACACACGTGCGTATAACACCACTCAGAGGGCCGTACGTCCCACCGAACTGTTACAACTGGTCTCCATCAGGTACAGCTGATCATGTGAAACACATTAAAAGCATAAAAGAGGATTATGTGCGGGGTCACGTGGGGGGGGGGGGGGGGGGAGGCAAGGCCTTAATTAGACTGTCCTCAGCAGTGCCCTGAGTTGTGCCCTATGTGGGCCTCTCTCTCCTTTTCGGAAAGCAGCGCGGGCGGAGCCATGGTTCTCTCTCCCGTGATGAGCCGGGAAGGACCTGTGGGGGGGGGTGCGGGGGGTGCGGGGACCAGGGGACGGGGGGGGGGGGGGGGACAGGAGATCAGCAGATGAGAAATCGTTTTTTCTGCTCCATCAAAACGCAAATACTTGAAATGCATGCACCCCCCGTCCCCCCCCCCCCCCGCCCCCCACTCCCTCACCCCCACCCGTTTGCTATGCTTTGCTGACAAACTCCTGTTCCTGTGGACGTGTGCATCCTGTCTGTACATCTCCCTGTCCCCCTCTCCTCTGATGGAAAATTCAACTCTGACCAGAGTTAGGGTTTAATATTGCCCGGTAAACCTGTCCCACAAACAACACCCCCCACCCCCTTCCCCAGTCTCGTCCTTCCGTAATGTCTAAACCAAACTGCTCCCGCCTTCTGCTGGGGTCCTTCTCCCGGATCGCTGTGGTCACGGTCTGGATCAGCTGCACTGTGCGGCTTTTGTGTTCTGGGCTCTTCCGTGTCAGCGGGTTCCACACCGGAAAACCCCCCCCCCCCGCCCCCCCCCAAAAAAAGCCCCCAGATCTCATACACAGACTACTGCCACGGCATTGGCCTTCAGCATACTTCAGATTTCAGAACCTACATCTGTCCCCCCCCCCCCCCCCTTCCCCTGCTGAACCACGGCCTTCTCAGTCTTTCCTCAGGTTAATGGACGCTCCCTCTGCGGATCCTTCACCTTCCTGCCGCGGATCCTCAAATACCCCAGCCAGGGAGGCATGGGAGAAGGCTGCATGAGAGGGATCTCCATAAAGCTTCAGTCGGGCGTGTGTTTGAGTGTGTGTATGTGAGCGTGTGTGTGTGTGTGTGTGTGTGGGTGTGTGGGTGTGTGTGTTTGTGTGTGTGTGTGTGAGAGTGTGTGTGTATGTGTATGTGAGCGTGTCTGCGCGCACGTGTGTGTGTATGTACGTGTTTGTGTGTGTGTGTATGCGTGTGTGTGTGTGTGTATATGTGTGTGTGAGTGTGTGTATGTGTGTGTGAGTGTGTGTGTATGTGTATGTGAGCGTGTGTGCACGCGCGTGTGTGTGTATGTACGTGTTTGTGTGTGTGTGTATGCGTGTGTGTGTGGGTGTGTGTGTGTGTGTGTGCGCGCGTGTGTCAGAAATATCTCTTGTGTTCAGCAGGGGAAACTCGGTTTAGCCCAAAAAAGGATAAGGCCCTCTGGTAATTCCCCGAGCCCCTGCAGGTTAAATAAATGGGGGGAGGGGGGGGGGTGGAGGGAAGGGGTAGCATTTTCAAAAATGTACAAAACAAGGGTTCGACAGACAGTGCTTGATTTCCCATTGCAAAGCAGGTATGCCGGGTGAGGCTAGCAAGCGTCAGCTCTGTGAGATTTATCCATCCGTTACCATATCTGAATACTGCACACTTAAATCTGGCTGCTTTTTATGTATTGGCAGTTCATGCATTAATAGGCCGGGGGTTCCTCTTCCTGCTAAAGCCTCAGCTCTTTGTCCTTGCATTGTTAAGGGCTTAATCCTAATCCAGGAGAAGAGGTAAGATTTGATTTGGCCTGGGGTACGAAGGAGGACTCTTCTGCTGACGGGACTAAACCCAGCTTAGCCCTCAAGGTGGGGTCCCGTGGTGGCAGTCTGGATCCCAGTCTGGGACTGCGACATCAGGGGCACGAGGGGTGTGGGCGAGGACATACAGTGCCCCCCTTTTTTTTGGGGGGGGGGGGTGCTATGTATGGAAAGTACTGTAATTTCCACATAATGAAATCATAATGTATATAAAAAAATACCCTTAAATAAATGCTGAGAATCTGCACTTCAACCACACATTGCTTGATTATACATAGATTTTGTGCCGTACAGAGCCAAATAAAGAAGAAAAATACATTTTTGTCCCAAACGTGGAGGGCACAGTATGTTTTATCTGTCTGCTTTCATTTCTGTGCAGTCTCAAGGTGGACATGCTGCTGCCAGCCAGTAGGGGCGCTGTTGAGGTATAGCAGGGATTGGGGGACATGTGGAGGCCCTTTCCTTATCCTCCAATACCCTAGTTTTTTTCCTGGAAACCTGTTACTTTTGTTTTTGTGATCACTACTGAACCAGCGGAAGTTTTCAACAAACACATGCCAGACAGAGAACTTTCAATGTGATTACCACAACCCTTCAATTCTACTCCCCAACCTGCTGACACTACTACAAGTGTTGGCCTGTACCTCCTCTCCCTCAGACCTACTATGAACAAGATCCCATGCCCACCTTCTATTTTTTCATTGAGTGTGAGGGATGGGGTTGTCGACAGCTATGTCTTTATAGCTCAAGTAAACCTGGACTCCAGGCCCAAAAATGTATTCTAAAGGGATGCTGGATGAGTCATCCTCCTAAAGCATTTCTCCAGTGCAGGGATGGGACCACACCATGCCAGACCATGCCAGAGCGGACCGTGACTCACCCCCCTGCAGGGCAGAGCGCAGTTTGCTCCAGCGTCGGCCGGGGACGAGAGGGATTCAGTCGGCCCGGGGTGACGCCTTCTGATTGCGAACTTCAGTGTAATAAAGAGCGGTGGCTAACATCGCATGCTTCTGAGGAGAGCAGGTTTATAAACACATACCTTTAGGATATCAATGTTTTTTTTTTCCCCGTTAAACTGTTCTCACGATCAGTTCTGATCTCCGATCTGGACGTGTGAATGCCGACATTGTTCCACCTTTATTCAGTCAGTAGACATTCATCACTGCACTAACCACTAACCACTTTAATCAGCAGTCACAATCAGTTCATTTTAATTTCAATTCAACACTCCACCCATTGTTCCAGAGGATGAAATAGGGTCCCCCCCCCCCTCTTGTGATGTCATAATGGGCGAACACAAATTGTGATGCGGCACATTCTCTGTGAATACACTCCAGCTCCATCTCAGGTCCTCCACGCTCATCATTGTGTTACAGATGTCAAGCTTAATCTTATAACAGCGTTTCTTTCTGCGCTGTCTGACAGCACAGTGGCACATTCCCACACTCTCTCTCTCTCTCTCTCTCTCTCTCCCTCTCTTTCTCTCTCTCCCTCTCTCTCTGTTTCTTTCTCAATTTCAATTTCA
>NC_049202.1:61799276-61814276 GCF_013347855.1 Anguilla anguilla | reverse complement strand
AGGGAGACATATTACTTCAAAGATAAATAAGATCTGTATAGGACGTATATATTTTCATTCAAAAGTAAATGAGATATTGCACCACAATATGGGCATCAAAAAAAAGACAATTGATCTTCTCCATTTTAATCCGAACATCACTCTTCCACAACACAAAGCTTTCCCTCATCTCCAGAAAGATGAAGGAACCACCGGGTAAATATAAATTCATATTAAACTGAAACGGATAATACGATGTGGTGAGAGACACAAGCGCTTCCTCCTCTCCACAAAGACAGGAAGATAAAAACATCTGTTTCATTTTCACCGAGCGATGAGCCGCTTCGATCACGCGTCACATGCTCGGTTCGGGGGGCCCCCTGGGAAATCCTTACCTTTCACGGGACGCCATACAGCGGATTAGGAGGGCAGACACCCCCGATCCTGTGCACCTCACCCCCTCCACACGCACTCTTTTGCAAAAGTAGCTAAAACAACCACATCGGCGTAGGCATACTCTAGCTAAACCCCCGGACTCAATCAACGCGCGACCTTAAGGCTGACATTCCCGTGTCAGTTCATTTTAAAATGCAAACGCTCTTTTTTTCCCCCCTCCTTGTTCATTTCAGTGACCGCTAGGCGTGCTGAACTGTGTTTTTTGTGAAGGCAGAAAAACGGTAAGAACTGCACTTAAGCGTGAGCCAAAAAATCGACAAACATCGCAAACCAGGGGCAAGTCTGGGGCACGAGATAAATTCGGTGTTTTTAAAAGTGTACTGGCTCTGTGCCGTGAGTTCAGCTTTCAAGGCAATAAAAAAACAGGTCGTAAACCACAACGGCTCTGCAGTCATTCGATCCTTTATCACGTTGTTTTCTCCACACACCATAGCAATGCTCCAAGCGAATATGTCCGTCCAGGAGCTTTCCCGATAAAGGCTTCTCAAATTAAGACATCCTTGATATTGCAAATTAACTCATCAGTTCGTTAATTAATTGCTACCAGAATAGGCATCACATCAACGCCAAAAAAAAAAAAAAAAACCTGACAAGGGAATATGCAAAAACCAGCTGTCCCTGGCAGTGAAGCCTGTTTATCCCGTACGGCTGGATCCTCACAATCCTGGATCATTCTCAATGCCTCCCGGAAGCTATTTCCCCGTGTTTCTGTAGACAGCTGTAGACCTTGCCGCCATACGGGAGGTTTTTTTTTTAAAAAGGACACCGTCTTGTTGTTTGTTTTTGTAGCTCAGCATTTTTTGCTTTAAGGAGCGCGTCTGACGAGCTCTTGGCTGAGCCGCTCCGGGTTCGAGGCCTGGACCTATCAATCACCGCTGTCACCAGCCGAACTGCCCCCATCGCTTAAATTACCGCCGGCACATCTGCAGAAAATTCAGCGTGAAATTGCGTGGCTCCTGCTGCACCGCAACCATCTGCCCCCTCGCCAAACTCAACTGCCCCCCTGCGCCGCGTTGCTCCACACCCGCTCGGCCTAAAACTGCCCTAACCCACACTCAACATCTCCCACTCTCACACCCTTCCCAAATCGACACACACACATCCAAGCCTGTCTCACACACGCTCGTTATGAGCCGAACTGAAACACCAAAAATCCTTGGCCATCCTGAAAGCCATCCAGCGCCCGTTCAACACCCTCTTCCTCCCCTAACACCCGAAGCCACCACAAAACCTCGGCCTCACTGTGGACTGGTGAGTCTCCACCTCTGTAGAACATCACTGCTGTGCGTCCGGTCTTGGCCCCGTCCCTCTCCAGCTCTACCAGGCCATTGGCTGAGCTCCGCGCCAATATCCCTGCCATTATCACTCACCCACTCACCCACTCCCGCATTCACTTCCTCACTCCCAGCCCTGCTGTTGGTGTGTGTTCTCAGAGCTGGCGCTTCATTGCAAACTGAACCCAGCGTTCCTCAGCGCGCAAGACCCCTCGAGCGTGCTCGTGTGTTTATCCGTTTTTCCCTTTCTCTCCACCGCTTAGCGGGCGAATTGGAACACGCTTCTGCGTTTGAAGCTGTCGAAACGGCAGGCACGTGCTGTCTCAATAGAAATAATTTTTTTGTCTCCCAAACGGTTTTGCCGAGGGCCACAGTGGAATGACTGTGAAATCAACAAGAAAACAAACATATAATCCCCCTAATGCCGTTTAAATATTTCACCGAGTACAAAGTCAGTGTAAAAATCACATGAGGTAAAACAGGAGAGCAAGAAAAGGACTACATTGCACTGCCCCCTGGGAGAATGTCCACCAAACAATCTGTCGGGGGGGCGCAGGAGGTACCGCTAACCGTAATCACCAGAGGGGCCGGCTTGGCGGGCGCCCCTGGCGCTCTCAGACGGTAAAACTCCAACGGGGAGTCTAATCGAATGACGGTGCCAGGTAATGAATTTAACACGTTTGGACCGCGATGCGGCCGGGGCAGGGGGGGCTGGGTCCCGAGGCCAGAGATGGCAGTCACATGCCACATGACTCTCCAGCCAATAAGGCGGTGGAAGAAAAAAAAAAAAGGTGGTTTTTTTAAAACCGCCCGGAGAGGAGTGAAGGGAAACGGAACAATTCCTTTCCTTATGTCGAATCCGCCGCTTGACACGGCCGGCAGTATCTGTGGAATGAGGAGGAAAAAGTGCAAGGCAAACAAAAAAATGGGTCTGCTGGCTATCATATCGGCGGGAGTGTGTGTGTGTGTGTGTGTGTGTGTGTGTGTGTTGGGGGGGGAGGGGGAGGGGGGGGTTCAGTCACAACACTGGCACACCCGCCCACCCAAAAATAAAAATTCCTGGATCGGATTCCAGCTCACCCCCAGTGTATTCCACACCAATATAAATATGAATGGGCGCAAGTGTTTCTGACTGACCCCCGGCATTTTTGTCTCGAAGCGTTCGGCGGTTCAGCGGGAACCTGAGACACCTCCACCCCTGGGGTCTCCTCCTCCCGAGTCTCCTTTGCCTGTCGCCTCCGGCGCTTTCCCCGCCGACATCCCGCTCCTTTTTCTCCTGTAGGATTTACCTGCAGACAGCCGGTTCACCCCAAACCAGACCCCATTAACCCCCACCCCGTGAACCCACCCGCTCGCGTTCCTAATGCAATCCTACCCGCCATTTTAATACTAATTATTTTTCTCTCCTGTGGAGGTAATGTAAACTGCAGTGTAATTTTCTTCACGTAAGACTGTAATTATTCTGCTTATCGCCACCGCCGCTTTGCCTGTTTAACGGTCTCTGTGCAGCCTACCAGCGTGGAGGCGGCTCGCTGCAGCGACATGCTAACCACAGTTAGCACAGTTAATTCCGCAGGATTTGGAACCTTGGCATCCACTATCAGCAGAGAGATTGGGCCCCCATGGCGCCCTCAGCTGTGACAGGGGTGGTTTTCTCACAAGCACGCACCTCCTTCTGTAATTCACTGGGAGAACCGCTGAACATTTCAATAAGCCCGCCTCATATATTCATGCGATGCATGCTTTTCAACGGAACAGACGTAAGGTACTACCGATAAAGATATCAAATGTGCAGTAGAGAGCAAACAAAGCGAAAGTCTATTCTCCTGTTTCATTTAGCACTCCCTTCACTTTAACAAGGCCAGAGATCTTTATATAAATTGATGGAAATAGACAATAGCCATTTCAAATGAAAGGTAAGTTAACAACACAATAACATTACATATTGCAAACCCCCCCCCCCCCCCCCCCAAAAAAAAAAAAGACACATAAAATGACAGCATGGTGCTCGCAGGACATTTGGGGAGAGGGGTTATATTTCATGACTGCGATGAAGGATTTAATTTTGTGGGGTACTGGCACAGCTTTTCCCCTGGATGTGCTTCGCTCACAAAGGCTCATTCTTTGGGCTCTGCATTCTGACGGTCCTCTCCGCTCTCAGCCAGGCCCCTCTGTACGTGTGGGGATCCGTTTAATTGGCCTTGTAGTGCGAAACTCAAAGGCACCTCCTCCCCTCCTCCCTCACATCTTCCTCTCTTCCATACATTGTGGGCCTAATGAATAAATTCCATCCCTCCCTCCCTCCCTGGTTCTCTTATAGGGCATTTTTTTGACACCCATTCTTCTGCCCTCCGCCCCCTTCCCCCTCTCCCAAACCCCCCCCTCCGCGTCACCGTCCCTCTTTTTGATGGCCGGCCTTTGAGCAGTCAGGCCCCTGATTGGTCACGGCCTGTTTTTCCTGCAGCTGAAGTAACTGCAGCCACTTGTTGCCGAGTTCCCTGTCTACACTTGTCACTCAGACACACTGGGGTGGCACCCCCCTCAGCCCCTCCACCCCCACCCCTTACCTCACCCCACACTCCCTTCTCTCTCTTTCTCTTATTCCCTTCTTCCTTCTCTTTCTCTCACTCCCTCCCTTTCTTTCTTCTTCCCCCTCTCTCTTCATCGCTCGCTCTACCCCCTGCTCTCTCTCTCCCTCCCCCTCTTTCCCCCTCTGTCTTTCTCTCTAAATCTCCCCCTCTCCTTTCTGTCCCTTTTCCTCTCCAGCTGAGCTCTTTTCGGCTGTGTTGTTCCGGCTCGGTAGCCTCTTAGCGACAGGTGTGGCAACAGCTATCAAAATAAACGGACAGGGGTCCTGAGGGGTATAAACTTCCCTCTCTCTCTTTTTGTGGAGTCCCTGAATACGAAAAAAATAGAGCCAGTAAAAACGTGTTCAGACTCTTTGATTCCCCCACCCCCCCCCTCCCTTTTCTACGTAAATAAACATTTCTGGATAGAACCCTGCTTTGGGGTTGGGGGTGGGCGGTGGAGGGAGGTGGATATGTGTGTGTGAAAGATGAAAAAAACCACAAAATGTGGACGGGGAACAAAATTGATTTGAGCCCAGAACATACCCCCCCTACCATCCTGCCCCCCCCCGGTCTTTGCACTTTTATGATGGTTATCGTGAGCGGTTACCCTCCGTCTATGTTGTAAAATTCCAGGGAATGCCAGTTAAATGTCTTGGGTTTCCCCGTTTTTTTTTTTTTTTCGTTTTTTTTTACGACTCGAGTCTAAAGACCATAAAAGCGTCATTTTATCTCCGGCTCTTTGAAAAGTGATATAGAAGCGTGCGGGCAGCGGGGGCCAGGCCGGCAGGGTGCGCAGCTTTCAGAAACAAAACAACATTTCATAAATGACAAAAAAAAGAAAAAGAGAGAGCTCATGCTGGAAACCTTTTGGACGATCACTTCGCAGGGTGTGATCTCCTGCAGCCCGGGAGTTCTAGAACTGTCTGCCCCAATGGCGTACGTTAGCTGTGGCCGCTGGGGGTGTGTGCATCCCTGCCCCAGCTGGGGGGGCGGGGTCTAAGATCCTGCACCTTGCGTTCGTGGTCCCGCAGACCGCTGCATCAGGCGCTAGGCATGCGCTGTTATCTCCCCGCTATGCCTAGCAGAGCTTACGCGGCTCAGCTAAACTGCAGCACAGTAACGCCCAGCGCAGCAAACACAGGTAGAGCTGGCGGCAAACCTGTGTCCAGCTGACATAATAATGCTATATTTAGTCAATCTGGCTCGGCGCAGGCCTAGAAACTGGACCCCCAGTGGAGTAGGGGTAGGGGTGGGGGATTTGACTGAACCGGACAGGGACCCTGTGGAAGTGCAGTATGGGCAATACTCCTCCTGCTGGCTCGAACAGACACAGCAGCAGCTTATTAGATACATCTGTCAGGAAAATGTTTGCTCTCTCACTCACTCACTCACTCACTCACTGGCTCACTCAATCACTCACTCACTTGTTCACTCACTCTGTCGCACACTCACTCACTGGCTCGCTCACTCACTCACTCGCTCACTCACTCACTCACTCGATCACTCGCTCACTTGATCACTCACTCACTCGATCACTCACTCACTTGATCACTCGCTCTGTCGCTCACTCACTCACTTGCTCTCTCAATCACTCACTCTCTCAGTTTTTGCATTATTGGCATGACCAACATACACTAGTGTGGCCAAAACACACACATGAAAAAATAACAAGATATCATGCAACAGAAAACAATATATTGCACAACATGCACTCATTCTCTGTTGCTTTTTCTCCTTTCTCTCATTTCTTTTCTTTTTTCCAGCCTTCTATCTTCAAACCATTTGTTCTGCAGTTCGGTACATATCTGTTCCGAAGGTGATGATTTTATTTACGATGTTTATTTGTGTAAAATGGCTGCATGTCCCAAACTCTCTGTCAGTGGAAACAGAAAATGGTGGTAAATCACTGCGCTTCCTTGGCTCCTCCGCAGTGCTCTGGCTGTGGGAGTTTGTTGTTGTGCTGATAGGGGTCAGTCCAAATTTTCGGCTGTGATTTCCCCGCTTTCCAGCTCGGTGGCCGCTGGCGGGGTCCCATCCGCGGCCTGCGTTTGGGAAGCTGGGGGGCTCTGGGCTCCCTGATGACACATCCGTCCGACTGCGGAAGACCACATCAAAGTGCTCCCTTGATTGATTGCCCTGACGCTGCACTGACTTACAAGTGAAATTGTTTTTATTTCGGTCTGTGTCGGTCTGTGTTTTCTCTGCAGCAGAGGCAGCTGCTGCTGGTGGCTGTCACCCTATGCAGTCGTTTAGGGCTGCACAATGTTTTGGAGCAACACTCCACAGCAACATTCTTAGGGTCACCAAGATCTCATTAGTAGGTCGATGAGTATGTAGCAGTAAGTGTCCCGGACATCCATGCATTATCTATAGGAGGAGGAAACCTGCGCAGACACAAAGAAAGACAGAACACAGAAAGGCCCAGGCCGGGATTCAAACACAGGCTCTTCTTGCTGTGAGGCAACAGTGCAGCCCACTACAGAGAATGCAGAGCACATATGTAAATCATTCTGACCTCACATGGATGTTTATTGAGGGTAATCTCATTGGCTGAGGGAAATTTTCAGAAAGTTCAGGTAGTGATTTTCATATTTACTTTAAATTGTCCTCACAACTCATTCCACAGCTTCAAAACCAGGCCGATGTCAGGGCAGCCACCACTTACCGACAGAAAGTCCTCCAGGTGGCCAAACCTCCCTCCCCCCCACGCCCCCGGTCAACGATTGCAGTCTCTCACAGCCAGCTTTCACCACAGCCATCCCAGCAATCCCGTCCCAGACCCCTCTGACCCCGCCCGTTTCCTCAGGCCCACAGTGCAGTCTGTGAGTGAGCTGACCTTGGTGGAGGAATGAGTGAGGCTGAGGGGAGGAGGTGGGGGGTTGGGCCCACCTGCCTGGCCTTGAGCTGGGCAGCGCTGCTGGGAAGGCTGCTGCTGATAAGGCGGTTAGCTCCACACCTCTATCGCTCCCCCAAACCCCAGCGGCAGGACCTGCTATCTGGGAGATAAGAGCAGCAGGAAGCAGGCTGCTGGGCTCAGCAGGACAGGAAGGGCAGAGAGCCGGGTTGCCGGAGGTACCGGTCAGCATCGGCTGTGGGGGAGTGGGGGGGGGGGGCACGGCTGGGGGGGGGGATGAGGGGCATGGCTGGTCGATCGATCCACAGAGCACCAGCCTCATAGAACAGACGAGTGGGTTGGTTGAGGCGCAAACCTCATGTCATCATCAAGCGACAGCATCACAAACCTCATTGTGTCATCATTGAGTAACAGCAGCAGACCCTCATCATGTCATCGTCAAGCAACTGCGGCACAAACCTCAACATGTCATCATCAAGCGACAGCAGCAGACCCTCATCATGTCATCATCAAGCGACAGCAGCAGATCCTCATCATGTCATCATCAAGCGACAGCAGCACAAACCTCATCATGCTATCATTGAGGCCATTCTTTGGAACCCCCCCCTGCAGAAAATTTCACCTCATTGAACATCACTCTTTTTATCCAGGCCTTATGCTCCATATTTAAAACAGAATCTTCCTTTCGTCTTAGATAATGCACCGATGCACACAAACGATAATCATACAAGCCTGTGAGCAAACTGCACAATGGAATGTTTCTATCCACAATTAGTTTAAGCTAAATAAAGCCAAGCTACATTTGAAGCTTCAAAGGGCAGATGTTTAGTGACTGTCTCAAAATCAATCTGGGTCCTGTCAGAGAGATACATTTAATCTGTTCATTAATGACTAAATCTGGGCCAATGTTTTAATGCCTCGCCACCAGAGAAGTGACAGAGAGAGTGAGAAAGAACGAGGAAGAGAGAGAGAGAGAGAGAGAGGGAGAGATGAGGCGTAAAGAAGGTTGAGAAAGACAGCAGCAGAAGAAGAGAAATGCCGAGAGAGAAATACAGAGTTAAAGGGAGAGCGCGAAGGAAGGACAGAGATGGAGGGAGAGATGAAACAGATGAAAGGGGGACAAAACCATTCCAAAAATATTTCTGCTACCCAGGGTGGGGGGGGTGGTGGGGGTGCACGCGTGTGCAGGCTTGTTTGGCTGTCCTAACGCAGCCGCGGTTCAGGGCAGTGCTGTCAGCAGCCTGGCTCAAACAGGGCCGTTAGCTGACGAGTGCTTAGTGCTTTCCAGCGTTCCCCAGCCTGTCCTAGTGGAACTTCCTCTACCAAGCCAGCTCTTCCCTCTTCCCCTCTTCTCCCTGATTTTTTGGTACAGGAGTTTCCCCAAACATGTCCCAAGTCTCCCTCCTCACAGTCCCTGCCCCCACCCACCTTGCGCTCCCAAAAATCCCCAGCCTCCGGGGACTTACCCCACACCCCAGCCGGCATTTGAGGATGTGCGATTAATAAAAACACTGTCTCTCTTCCTGAGCTCTTTCATGTCTTTCCCCCACTTGCCTTGCGCCACCTCCCCATGCTGCAGTCCCATACCCCATCAATTACACGCCTGCCCCCCCCCCCAAAAAAGCGAAGTTTCCTCTGTGTGAGAGGAAGCCAACAGTAAGTCTTTAGAATTAAGATTCCTCCTCTCCCTGTCTCTCTAGATTGACTTATTGTGTCGGAAATTCCTCCTCCTCTTCCTCCTCCTCCCCATTTCTCTATTTTCTCCCTGTCCCCTCTTCTCTTTTCTCTGCACCTCTCATGTTTTTTCTTTCTTTTTCTCTTTTTCATCTCTTTTTTTTTCAGGGATGCCCTCGCCGCGCAGCACACAGGGGGGGGCTTGGACTACGAGCGGGACTGGAAGCGGTTCGGGCGAAAAGCGGAAACACAAAAGGGGAGTCTGGAGGTGTGGAGGAAGAGAGGCCCGATCCTGTTTTCTCATGTTGCCCCCCCCCCTCCCCCTCACACGCCCCCCCACGCCCCCCTGCCCGCCCCCGGCTGTGTTAGTCTCACGATCCTTGGTCGTCTGGAAAACCCTGAGTCTTTTTATATCCCCGCCAAAACCGACTGATTTAGACGTCAAAACAAGTTTGTTGTTTTCTTGGCTTCGGTGCCGTCGAGACGAAACCTTCATTTCCCCGTCGCTTTTAAACGAACGAGCGGTTGTCAAACAGGAGATCAATTCTCTCGGTTTTCATAATTTGCGAGCTTGCTTGCCAGGCACCCTCATCAGGGGAGGCTTGCATAATGTTGAATATGTTTATTTTTTTTCTTCCTACATATAACAACATCTGTCTGAAACAAATTGATATTTACTGAAACAATTTGTCAACAGATTTCCCGTATTGCTCTGCGGTGCACCTGAGAACAATGGGCAATTATCGCTTAGCAAAGCAGAGGAGCTTTTTTTAGCACGTAGCGCAGCATTGCTGCGTAAGACTCTTAAGACTGCGCTCAGGCTGAAACACGTCAGCCTTCCTTTGTGCTCTTTTATAATGAATTAAAAAAAAACCCTGAAAGAACAGACCAAGTGTTGGGAGCAGCGGCCATTTTCAGATCTATGCAGCTGCCCTCTGGGCGTGTTGTACCGGAATGAACTGAAGGGCTTCTCCAGAACAACACCACTTGTTCTGCTCCGCCCCCCCCACTCTCTGAAGACGTTACATGCATTGCCTGAGGATATGACTAAGGTAACCTACCTTGGAATCAAACCGACAATTTTTTTTTTTCTAAGCCAAGTCATTTCCTCTTTATGCCCTACCATTGCCATTTCCTCAACCAGTCACACTGGAGCAATGAAACAGAAGCTGTAGTCTTTTTACTGGTGATTGGACCAGGCCATTTTCGTTTATGTTCAGTACTTTGTCTTCACATCACATGACCATTACAATTACATTAAATTACACTGATTCACAGAGACAATCTTATCTGCAGAAGCTTATGACCATAAACGTTTTGTCAGTTACTCACTTTAAGTTGCTCGGAATAAGTATGATACAAACGGAAAATTATTAGCAAACACCAGAACACTTTTCACCACTCCCTTATTAAATTCTTTTTAGTATGAGACAATAACTGTGGTTTATTGGGAAGTCTGATGAATGCTGTGTGTTGTATATACAAATGTGTCCTGGACTTTAACAAGTTCAAGTACAAACACTGCAACAAGCTGTCGATATGGTGACCGTCCCATAATACATGGGAGATGAGGTTCATGGAGACGGACTCTGATACAAGGTACAGAATGGGAGAAGGAATCCTCTCTCACCCCTTCTGTAAAAGCCCTGTGAAAGATGAATCTTGCCTCACCGTTTCTGTAAAAGCCCTTTAAAAGATGAATCTTCCCCCACCCCTTCTGTAAAAGCCCTGTGAAAGATGAATCTTCCCCCACCCATTCTGTAAAAACCCTGTGAATGAACGGGGGATGAAGGCCATAAAGAGTCTAAGGCATATACCTTCACCTGCTATACAGTGTTTATCAAACAGGAGATTTTTTCCCTGAGTTAAAATGACATTAAAAGCACAACACATGCTAATAAGATCTGGCTTTCTTCAGCATAGACAGTGGGACTGTTTTAAGTGAAGACGCTGGGGCTGGGGGACAGGGGACGGGGGAACGGGGGGACGGGGGGGAACCAGACAAACCCGAGCGCTGTAACGCGCAGCTTCAAAAAAGAGCAGGCCTCCTGTTATCCGCGAGATCGCTATCGAGTGATGTAATCTGGGCTCGTCCCTTTTTATCTTCTGACGGCTCACTCCTGAGTTTCCCTCCTATCTGTAAATCGTTCCCCCTGTTTGGGTTTGGGGCAGACAGCGAGCTTCTTCCCTTTGTAGTTTTTCAGCGGGGTTACCGAGAGTGGCACCTCAAAGCACGGCAGATTATGTTTTTTAAAAAAATAAATAAGTGTAATTTAAACCGTGCCAGTTATTTGAACCCTGTTTTTGTTTAAATCTGTGCATTGTGCGTGCGTGTGTGCGCAGGAGAAAAGACGGTTTGCGATAAGGCACTGGTACTTAGCGACATGCAGTGTTTCTCATGGCCTTGTTCGTGGACGGCTGTCAATTTCACACCGCGGCATTGCTGTAAAACAGGGAAGGAAGGACCCGAGGCCCGTCCAGGTCAAGTGCCTGATAAAAGATTCAGCCCTTCTTTCTTCCTCGTGCCTTTCAAAAAAAAAAAAAAAAAAAGAAAAACCCGTCAGACTCTTGACAGCTCACTGAGTGCTTTGGGAATAACCTTTCTGTGGCTGTATCTGATGCGGAGCCCAGCCAAAACACGCCTGCTATCTGATTTAAGCACCCAGACACCGGAGAGCTCGGAAGAGGGGAACGCGTCGCTGGGACGTCGGCGTGACTTGCGTAGATCGAAGGGAAACGCACAGACACGCGCATCAGCATAAATCAAACGCCGCTTAGAGGCCAATTTCCACAGCGCGCTGACAGGGTCCTACGTTTCTGGACATTTATGTGATCCCTTTATGGACATTTATGCGATGTCTTTCTGGACGTTTATTTGATCTGTTCCTCCGGGTTTCTGGGAGTGTTGGAAGGCTCCAAAAAAAATAAATCTCATGAATTTTCCTCCTCAGAAAAACAGACACGCTGAGTTTCGAGCAGTCGCGTGGTACGATGCCGCATTTAGCAAGAGCTGCAGGTCTTAGACATCTCATACCTTCAGCATAACTCCGGTACTGAACTGAGCATTGTGAGAAGTACAGGAAGTGCAGGAAGCGCAGGAAGTGCTGTCTGCCTGCCTACTTGACGGTCTGCATTTGTCATTAGGTGCGCCTCATGAATGCATGATTGTAACAATGGAATGTGCCCCTACTGTACTGCACATGCCATATATATATATATATATATATATATAAATTTCAGGAAAAACTGATGCAGAGCATGATGAATGTGATGTAATCGGATCGGTCAGGGAGAAGAACAGGCTGTCATCGTCCCACTGCGCCAGAACGTTCCATCAGCCACCATTTGCTGTCTTCCTCCTGGCATGCTTGCGATGCCGCGTCTGTTTTGGAGGTAACGGATAGCGCCCCGCGCTCCGCACGGCTACATCAGCCCAGCGGGGGCTGGACTGGGGCGGATGGGGGGATGCCAAGGGGGCACAGCCGGATTGACGTGGGTCCGGAGTGATGGATGAAGGGTGCACTTCTCCGGACGTTGGGGTTAGAGGATTCCGAAGAGGAGAAGGATGGAGAGGAAGGGGAGGGTCTCACGTTACCGTCTCCGCTTGGACACAGATCAGATGGGACCGCCAGGTGCTTGTCTAATTGAGGGGGGACACAGGGATTTAGGGCTGAGGAGATACGCAGAACCTGTTTAGTTTGGAAGGCTGACAGTTGATGTTGTAGAATATGAGAATATTTCCCTGCAGTGGTACGGCACAGTGCAGTGAGAGTGGGACAGAGAGAGAGAGATAAAGAAAGGAGAGAGAAGACACAGAGAGGGAGGGAGAGAGAGAGCGAGATAGAAAGAGAGAGAGAAAGAGAGAGGAGAAGACACAGAGAGGGAGGGAGGGAAAGAGAGATAGGTGGAAAGAGAGAGGAAAAGGCAGAGAGACAAGAAAGAGAGTTGAGAGAAGAAACAGAGGGAGAGAAAGTGAGTGAGAGAGAGAGAGAGAGAGAGAGAGAGAGAGAGAGAGAGAGAGAGAGAGAGAGGCTCTTAAAGAGCTTCAGTTTCACGTGCCTGAGGACCATTCCAGAGGATACACACATCCACGTCTTCTCACCCTGCAGCAGAGAAGTCTAAAAAAAATACTCCACCACACACTGGGATCCTTTGGTGAAGGTAAATGACCCAATGAAACCAAAATATGTAGGGCATAAAAAATGTAAAGAATAATAATAATTTTGGAACGTTTTAGAAAGCGCCTCAGCTCGGAGGAAGAATGTGGGCCGGCCCAGATGAAAGGGGAAGAGAAATCCGGCACATTCCGCGTGGCGATAACGCACGGGCGCTTTACTGTCGAGAAAACACGCGTGTAGATCAGCGAGGGCACTTCCCCTTTCATTGCGACTGCAGGATCGCTTCAGACAACGTGAGCGCAGAAGCTGTTTACGTTGCCCGTGTTAATGTGCGTAACATTTTACTTGCGAAACAAGGCCGTGCTTCACGCGAAAAACGTGGGAGGGGCACACTAGACGGTCGGACGTGTGTCTCATCTGGTTTCGGTGACCATCAGGCACTTCTCTGTCAGGCCCTGGGGAGTTTGGGGTCATCCAAGGTCACAGGGGATGGATCACAACCCCCCCAATCCAAATCATTAACCTTACATAAGTATACACTTGTAGTGCACTTTAAATGGAAATGAATTAAGAATGCAAGAGCCTCTTTGCATGCGCTCTCATTTTAGCTCTCCCTCTGTCTCTCTCTTCCCTCTCTTGTACACACACCACACACACACTAATACACACACACACACACACACAGACACACACATCATACATACATACACACACGTACAGTACGCACACAGTGCATGCCTTTCTCTCAGACTCGCATATACACATATGGTGTGTACACACAGGACTCTGTCTCTCTCTCTCTCTCTTACTCACACCCTCACACACGCACACACACACACACACACACACGCACGCGCACGCACACACACTTATAATCGTATCCCCGGGACACTTCAAAGCCGGGGCTAATAATCCTTAATGGGGGGCAGATTATGTGCAGTCTGCGCTGGCGGTCTCGGCCTGTGCATATGGCCCTGGAGCTGATTCCAGGCCCTTCTCCCTGCCTTCAGGCCCTCGTCCCGGGCTTAGCCCAGCTCCGTCGGCCCCTGGGGCGCCCCGGCCCCCCATCAGCCCTCCAGCCCGGGCCTCCGCCCCTCGCAGGTGGATGGACTCAACGGGGCAGGTCTCTAAGACGGGATGAGCCGAAGGGGGTCGCGCCTATCTCCAAGCGCACAGAAACCACGGCCTTCTGCTCAGACATCAAAGCAGAGAGCCCCAAGCCCACGGCTTTGGTGCCAAACTCCTGAAAATTGTGATCTTCTCTACCCCATACCATACCCCACCCCCCCCCACCCCCCCGCTCCTTTTTATAAATAAATAATTAAAGAGGGGCGCTGGATCTGCGGCAAGGGCGTGCTTCGTTTCGCCTTGGCCTCCTTGTTTTAAGCCTTTTAGGTCTCTTTTATTTCTTTTTTTTTAACGTTTTATGCCCGCCTTCGCTAACCGGGCCAGGACACAACGGCGGCGTGTGGTTAGCGTGAGCGGCGGTTGCTCTTGGAGACGGGCAGATGCGCTGGCGGCGTAACCCGGCGCGTGTCCGCGGCGACAGGGCGGGGGGGCACTCGGGTAGCTCCAGCGTTGGGGGGGGGGGTGGGGGCGCTAATGAAAGACGCTAACGGAGATCTTCTGCGTTCCGGCTCTGCTCTCCCGATCTGTCATTAAAGGAAAAGGGGTTTGAAACAGGCTGTCTTTACTTTTTTTAGCATAGACAGTCAAATTTTATTTATTTATTTATTTATTTATTTATTTATTTATTTATTTATGTGGGGGGGGGGGTTGCAATATAATCCGATTAGGCTGTGGAGATGTCACTTGTGCTGTGGGAAAACCTGTGAAATGGCAACATTGTGTGTGCTGCACATTTTAGGATCTACAAATAAATATGTATTGCTGGGGGGGGGTTCCTCTTGCTCCAGATTATGAGAAATAATGCTACTTATGGGAAAGAAAATGCTTCTTGGATGTAGCTGTATATCACTACAGTAGTCAGCTATTTAATTTTATTTTTAGAATTATAGGCATTAATTTGTGGAGTTTTATTCTTGTTTAAAAAAGAAGATCCTGAGTCAAATAAC